>NC_141150.1:79752427-80052427 GCF_053477565.2 Lygodium microphyllum | reverse complement strand
AACATCTACATGTAAGAGCATTTGATGATAAGCATTCCATGTAAGAGTAATGATTGTAATGATTTTTTTTCAGACTTTAAATAAAGAATTACCATACTCAAATGAAAAGCCCAAAACAAATCCAAAAGCCTTGATAAATACTAACTTTTATCCAGAAACCCACCAATATTACCACATAATACTTGAACACTATTCGAGGTTGACAAAAACTAATAAAATGAATTGCAAAATATTCAAACAATCTTCCAAATCTTAAGAAGAAGGCCTCCAAAACTTTGAATTAAAAGTTTATGTATCCCTTAGTAAAAGTCATGCCATACATGCATGGATAAAGATAACATATCTCTTATAACCTAAAGTTCCAATTGTAAGATCCATTGTATATTGTCCACTACCCCCATGTAGTAGATTGTATGTATGTATGCATGGCATCTCAAACTACTTGCATTTGGTATAGCATGAACCATGCATTCACATCATGAACATCAACTCTTATACCTTGGTCTAAAGGCATTTGAGAAGCCCTTAAAAAAACTATCCACATGCCATCCTTTTTGAAATATGGGACATATCTAATGCCCTGCTCAACTATGGGAGCTTACACTCAACCACCAAGACCCACAAGCTACTTATTGTTTCAAGTGTTTCAAGCCAAGTGCAATGACTACCTCTCACATAGTTGTGCACACCCTCACACCTACGAGTATAGTGAGCCTACCTTCATGCCTAATCAAAGTGCCTCCTCCCATGAGCTCTCCAGTAGCTCCACGATCCAAGGTGCAAGCTCAATCCTCAACGTCCAAGCTCCATTGCCATGTGTGAGACAAGAGAAGAGAAGAGAAGGAGAAGAGAGGAGAAGATGGAGAGCTTCTGCACCATGGTCCCTCACCCTCACACACTCAATCCCTCACACTCCATCTCTCAAGCACAAGCACGAGCAAGAAGAAGAACAAGAAGAAGAAGAGAGCTAGTTTTGGCCACACACAACAATATGCTTCTTCATTCACTTTCTGCCTTTTTATACATGCCCTACCTACTCCTTGGGTGCCCATCCCTTTTTTACATGACCGGCCATTTTAGCCTAGGTCCTTTTTTTCTATTCCCTTCCTATTTACATTGTTCCCTCACCCATGCTTGTCTACATTTTAAATTGCATAGGAGGGAGCCTGACACTCCTTTACAAAAATCTAGGGTGTGATTTGAGATTTAAAATGTGAATTTCCCTTTTTGCACTCGCCTTGGACTTTTAAATTTGCTCCTATTCTTTTTGCATTTTTCTGCTTTGCCTTGCGCCTTTTGATTTTCTTTCACTTTCTTTGCACTAGGGTTAACATTACCCCCCTCTAGAGCCGAGCGCAAGTCCCATGCCACTTTGTTAATGAGGGCTCGGATGATTGAAAGTTTGCCATGTGTGGGCCAATTATGGGCTTTGGGGAGATTGGCTATGGAGAAGAAGCATGACAAAATGGATGTGAGGTTGTGGAGGCCGAGAAGAGATCAAGTGGGTGATGAGGGCCTCCAAGGTCGATGGTTAAATAGCTCCATCTAACCTTGTAAACCCATTTGTAGCCAATAGCTTACTTGCCTTTAGCTAAAGGCACCAACTCCCACATGTCATTATCCATAAGTGTAGCCACCATTTCTTCATCCACAACACAATCCCACTACTCACTATCCACTATATTCTCAAAACAAGTTGGTTTCACATCATGCACACCCTTAGCCATGTATACATAGTGATGAGTTACATAGCTATCATATGTTAATTGTTGCATTGGATTTCTTACTCTACTCGACTACATGGACCTCGATCACTACCATGTGCTTTGGCATCCTCTTGTGCCTTTCACACACTAGGTATTTTAAGAGACAGAATCTCAAACTCCTCATCCAAACACTGCTCAAAGCCATTTGAATCAATATCAACATAAGAGAAACCTCATGATATATATATCATGATAGGCGAGTCTCCAATTTTCTCTTTACCTTTTATTGACATATGTGATGTACTTGGTGGAGTAACTTATGACCTTAGTCTGCCACTCTAAGGTTTTTCAAGAGAACCATAACTAGGAGACTCTTGTGGTCCACTCAATGTTTGTGACTACTGACTTATTTTCTACATAGTCACACTCTTATGCTCATCAACCCCAACTATATTTTGCACATTACTATACCATGTACTAATTTCATTAAAAACATCCCTACTAACTCTCAACTCATATGTAATAGGGTTATAACATCTAAATTTCTTCTTCTCGAGAGAATATCCCACAAATACATTTTTTTCTATTTTGGAATCTAATTTATTGTGCAACTCATTGGGAATATGCACATAAGCAATATATCCAAACACTTTCATATGGGACAGATTTGGCTTTCTACCTATAAACTTCTCTTCATATCATGTACAACAACAGTAGGTGTCCTCTTCATAATATGTACATCAATAGAAACTACTTTAGCCCAATAGTAATGAGGCAAGCTCCTTTTCTGGCATCAATGCATAAGCCACCTTTGTAATATGCATGTTTTTTCACTCAGTAACTCCATTTTGCTACGGAGTATATCTTCATGTATATTACCTTTGTACATCATTTTTCTACTTAAAATGAGAAAATTCATTAGAGAGATATTTTCCCGCTCCATTCAACCTTAGGCATTTAATATATAACCCTCAACCAAGGCCTTGAAGCTTTTAAAGTAAGTAAACACCTCACTTTTCGCATGCATAAAGTAAACCCATACTTTGCGAGTATGATCATCGATGAAGGAAACATAATACTTGCAACCACTCAAAGTCGTAGTCTTTGTAGGACCCCACACATCAGAATATATCAATTCAAGTAGCTTCTTGTATACATACTTTTCATGTGAAAATGCATGCCTTACTTACTTTCCAAATTGACATGCTTCACATACTTTATGTATCCCATCAACTCTAAACTTAGACAAGTCATCCATAAATTGTTTTGACTTCATGTCTTTTAGCTGCTACACATTCACATTACCAATTCTCTTATCCCAAAATTTAATATCAACCACAACACTTGAACCTTGTGCAAAAATTACAACATCCATTTCAAGCAAACTTACATCAAGAGTAAACAATCTACCATCATATTTTCCATTTATAATCAACTTGCAATCATTTTGAGATCTTTTACATAACAACCATTAGATGTGAACCAAACTTGCAATCCCTATTCTCCATCATCTGACCAACAAAAACAAGTTTTTTGTAATATTTGTTACATGCAGTACATCAAGCAAGTACTTAGTTTTGCCATCCTATGTACTCAAAGAAACATTTCAAACATGAATAATGGGGTAAGTTGTATCATCCCCTATCACCACACAGCGTGGAGACTCTGGATTGTGTATCTCTCTAAACCACTCTTTATGAGAAGTCGCGTGGTTAGAGACACATGAGTTTACATGCCATACATCATTCTTTGATGAACCATCAACAGTCATAGTATTCATAAAGTTGTGCATAACAAATAACTATTCACTTCTGTCATAATTGTTTCTACTACTAGATGCATAGTTACCTTGCTGTTTTTTTCAATTTCTTATGTCAGTCTTCTTTTTGAAGCAATTTTTAGAAATGTGGCCTTTTTGACCACAATGCCAACACTCTCTGCTATTCACCAAAAAAAAATTGCCTATTAGAAACTACAACTTTGCCTCTCTAACTTCCCCTTCCTCAAGACTATCCTCCTCTATTTTGATGTGCATCACAACCTTGACATGACCACCATCTTGGCCTTTGCTACAACCTCTACCTTTGCTAGTAAAGTAAAACACCTACTCAGAATTGTTCTTGCTTTGAGAAGAAGAGAAATCCAAGCCAAGGATCTTCTCCTCAAGCATCAATATAGAAATCAAGTCTACAAAATCAGGGATATCATCCCTCGTATCCATAGATTAACTAAAGCTCTTGTATTCATCTCCAAGTCTATCTAAGCATGCACACACAACATCATTATCATCAACTATCACATTAATAGATCCAAGAGCTTTCACAATACTCTTGATCTTCAAGGCATAATCATTAATATATATGTTTCCTCTTTTCTTTTTTTTTAGCGTTAACTTGAGCTACAACTTTTCAGCCTTTATGTTTACTTCAAATAGCCTTGCCAAAATTTTCCATACAATAGTAGGGGATTCAGATTCTTGTAAATAGTCCATTATGCTATCTATGATACTAATAAATAGCCAATACATGACTCTATTCTATGTCTACTCCCAATCTTTCTTAGCCTTTACCTATTCTATAGTAGCATTTCATACCAAGAACTTTAGGTAATATTGTCATGTGTCCTTCAATATAATTCTAAACACCTTTTGCCTTCAAGAAATTTGAATTCTAAACTTCCATGTAGGATATTTTTTCTTATCAAGCTTCTTGTTGACAACCTAGTTGAAGTTGTCAAACATTTTGACAAAACAAAAAACCTTGCAAAAAATTGCAATCTGCAAGCAAGCTGATACCAAGTGCACCACAACTAAACACACAACCTTTTTCACTAATTGCACAACAATAACTTCAACTCATAATTTGTATGCAAATTTTTTCTATTTCTGCAATCCAACAAACACTTGAAATCTTATAGATTCACAATCTATATCCTATGCACCTATAAATGACAAATATAGTAAAAATTACAAAATACCCAAAAATTGTTATCATGATCACTTGTAGGTTCAAAACGAAGGCCGAAATGACCTTATATGCCAAAAATCACAACTAGAACGCCTTGAAGGCCTCGTATATAGTATATACACCATTCTTCTTGCTCACCAAGTTTCATTGTAATGAGATATTGGAGCCCTACTAGCCTTAGGAGCCTCCTATAGCTATAACCTAAGGAAAATCAAGCAAGGTGGAAGAGCTTCTTACCCATTGGTTGCTTGCTTGCTTTTGTGCTCCAACACTTTCACCTCAACCTTCAATTGAGTGAAAGGTGAGAAGGATCAAAGCTCACTTGGAAGAGCTATGGCAGGAGAGCAAGAGCAAGAAGAGAGAGAGAGACAAATGGAAACTCCAACAATCACAATGTGTGATCGGGCCTTTCTTTATTCAAATTATCACTAAAAGAATAAAGAATAAAGTGACGGTGAGACCGGCACCCGCCACTTGCAGTGTGCAATGGCAGGTACTGTTAGTGTAGTAATACACGGGCGGCTAAGTGGAGATGCCTTTACCCCCAAGAAACTCCCATTTAAAGGTGAATTTGGTCCAGTGAGGAGTGAAAAGAAAAAGAAAAGATAGTACAATGTGCACATGTACAATAGGATGAGGAAAAAATCATCTCATCCAATGCCCATCAATCTCCTGAGGAGGCAAGGTGCTCAAAATCTACAGGATTTTTGTCAGCGGAGATATTGACAAACAAACCTATTCTCCATGACCCCACATATGAAGTGATACCTCACCTCAATGTGTTTCATCTTCACATGGAAGACCGGATTCTTGGGTAGCTGAATAGCACTCATAGAATCCGAATGTAGTGTAGGTATAGTCTCAATCCCAAGGTCGAACCAAACGGCCCAACCATATGGCCTCCTTGCAAGCCTCAGTGGCTGCAACATACTCGGCCTCAGTGGTAGAGAGATCCGTACACTTCTAAACCCTGGACATCCAAGAGAGAACACCTCCAACATAGGTGAATACATAGCTAGATGTGGACTTTTCACTATCTGCATGTCCTACATAATCGGAGTCTGTGTATCCTACAACTCATGTATCCTGGCTGCCATAGCAAATACACATATCTAATGTGCCCTTCAGGTATCTCATGATACTCTTCACGGCATCCCAATGTTTCTTGCCAGGTGTAGTCATATAGCATGCCACAACACCAATTGCAAAGGCAATATCTGGACGAGTGGCTACAATGGCATATAACAAACTGTCCACGGCTGATGCATAAGGAATCTTGGCCAACTTGGCCCTCTGTTCATCTATCTGCAGACAATTGGCCTATGAAACCTTCACATAAGAAGGTAATGGATAGCCAATAGGCTTCACATCCTACATGCGAAAACACTCAAGGACTTTATGAATGTACTCTCTCTATGAGAGGTAGAGTAGTCCATGATGCCTATCGCACTTAATGTACATACCAAGAATGGAGAGACTTGTCCCAAATCCTTCATCTCAAAGCTCTTCTTCAGCTGAGATTTAAGAGCATCCAGCTCATCATGAGCTTTCCCTGCTATTAGCATATCATCCACATAAAGTACCAAAATAAGCAATGAGCCATCACGGACTGTCTTCATGTAAAGACACAAATCCATAGCACTTTTGCTGTAGCCCTCTAACTACATAAATGCATCAAATTATGATACCGCTCCCTAGGTGCTTGCTTCAAGCTATAAAGACTTTTCTTCAACTTGCACACTAGGTGCTCCCTACCAGGTTTTGCAAAGCCCTTGGGCTACTCCATGCAAATCTCATCATGCAAATCCCCATGTAAGAATGCAATCTTGACATCCATTTGACACATGTCTAAGTCAAGCTGCATGACTAGGGCCAAAACCAAGCATAGGGTAGTCATCTTGACCACAAGGGAAAAGACTTCATCAAAGTCAACTCTATGCTCCTATTTAAAACCCTTAGCAACAAGTCTTGCCTTATAAGCCAGCTTGGGGTACCCAGGGGTACTTTTTAGGTTGTACACCCATTTGCATGGCAAAGCCTTCTTGCCGTTAGGCGATGCAACCAAATCCCAAGTCATATTCTTATGCAGGGAGTCCATCTAAGACTGCATAGCCCTCTCCTAGGAGTGATTGTCACCCCTTCACATAGCCTCATCATAGGTGAGAGGCTCTCCTGCATCTGTAACCAAGACATAATGCATCGAGGGATCAAATTGATCATGTGGATATTTAACTCTAGTAGACCATCTCACTGCAGACTCTACTGCATGTCTAGCATCCTGTCCAACACCCTGGCCATGTGTACCAACTGCTATTGCAGGCTGTCCAACTGGTTGTGCAGGAGCATGTGGCTCCTCGTGGAATATAACCATGCATATCTCTACTACCTTCTTAGACTACCAATACATCTTGTCTTCATGGAAGACTACATTATGGGGTTGTGGATGACTTTTCGCGCCTACAAATCCCAGAGGCAATAACCCATCTCACCTGCATCTCCATAGCCAAAGAAAATGCATTTGACACTCTTAGGATCTATCTTAGTACGCTTGTCCTTGGGCACATGGCAGAATGTCTCATATCCAAAGACACGTAGATGCGCATTAGATGGAGGTCCATATCTCCTTTGCAACCTGGAAATCCAAACCACTAGAAGGTGATCTATTTATGATATGCGCAACTGTACTGATTGCCTCGGCAGTCCAAAAGCTCTGTGGTAGGCCTGCATGACCAAGCATACTACATACATGCTCCTGGATGGTTCTATTCATCCACTTAGCCAAACCATTCTGGGGTGGGGTATAAGGGGTGGCCAAACTAACGCTTAATACCCCTTTCGTCATATAGCCACTCAAAGGCATGTGACACATATTCTCCTTCATTGTTAGTCCTAAGCCATTTCAGCCTATGCCCAATCTGGTTTTCAACCAATGCAAGCCATCTCTGAAACATAGCCAAGACATCTGACTTAAGATTAATGGGGTAAGCCCAGACTTTACGCGAAAAATCGTCAATGAACATCACAAAATACTTTGCATCACCCATAGACTCACAGGGTATGGGCCCATAGACATTTGAATGTACCAATATCAGGGGCTTACTCATGCATGTCCTACTAGACTTCTTATGTGTATTCCTAGTCCTGTCTACTATAAAGACAATGCTCACATGAATCAAAACATGCATAGTCAAGGGATGGTAAGTACTGCAAACCAGAAAGAATTTTCATTCCCTTCAAAGACATATGGCCCAAACGGGCATGCCAAAGAGATACATGTGGGGTGGAACCCATTGACAAAACATGGTCAACATAGGGCCCATCAACTACAAGAGGATAGAGACTACCAGCCTTGGCACCTCTAGCAAGCACAAGTCTACCACATGTGATCTTCTAGGTAGAATCCCCAGACTGTGTGTAACTACATATACATGACATACATCCTGTAACAGAAAAATACTACCAATAGACAACTGTAGCCGTACATCCCCAATGCCAACAATAGCAAGTGACCTGTCATCACCTAAGCGAACGAAACCAGAGACAGTGCAGTAGGAGTGGAACCAATCAAGGCATGGTGTAACATGAAATGAAGCACTAGCATCCAAAAGCCAGCACTGCGCATACATAGAGTGAACCTCGGTCAATGACGTAGCATCAAAGAACTACCTGCAAGTATGTACTCCCCATTGGAATCCTCAATCTATATGACATCTATTTCCTCGATTTTCACACTAGATTTTGCAAGTACCATGCTGCGATTGAGAGGACTTTTCCTCTGTACTTTGTATTTTCCCTTCTCTATGTGTTTCTCATTGCACAACTCATGATACTATGTGCATATATGACCCTTCTTGCCGCAATGATGACATGTCACATTAGCATTTCTCCCATGAGACTTGCTGCGTGACTTACCACACGACTTAGATCTAGACTTCTGCAAGTCTCTACCTCGGCCATTTTCACGGTCATTCTTTCCATTACCATCTCTACCTCGAACAGTCAAAGCATGCGACACATGAGAGGCATCTAGTTCTTACGGTTGATCTCTTCTTGCAGAAGAGCACTCCCTACATCAAGCAAGTTCAAAATAGTAGCAAGAGCACATAAAGCAGTGTGGAATACATCCCATGACTCACTCAAAGTTCCAAGAAAAAACAATGGAGTAACCTCATCATTGAAAGTAATGCCTTGCGAAGTTAAGTTCTTGAGAATAGCATGGAAGTGGCTCAAATGAGCAAAATCGTCATATTCTCTTTCATGCGTAAGTCCATAAGTTGCTTTAGCCAATACATCTGACTTGTTGGACTTTTCTTATCATAGAGGTTCTTAATTTTATCTCGAAGCTGCCAAGCACTCTGTGCTTCCTCAACCACATTGTAATGCACCTGTTCAATGAGAGACAAGATGAGGGTGGACTTGCAAAACTCATCAAGCTCATCCCATTTGTCATCAATCATAGTTTCAGGCTGCTTGCCATGCATCCTTAATGGCTTGATCTGAGATTTTTGCACCAATCCCTATCAAACTTGGCTCTTCCAATAGGCATAATTCATACCAATAAGCTTAGTGATGTTGAAGATAGCACTATCCAATGGAAGAAGATGCCATAGTGCAGTCCAAAACGGTGTAGACAGTTCAAAACTACTTGTTGTTTTCTGCTGTAAACAGCCAAAATACCACCAAAATCAAGGCAAAATGACCACGAACTAGTAGCTAATGATGTTGCCCACTAATTACCATCAAAAGTACGTAAAATTAGGATAATTCAGCATGAAAATTCCACGTCAGTTCATGCATAATTGCTTGCTATAATAAATTACAACCAGGTACAATGAAAGCAAATTGTAGGCAAAATGAATGCACCAAGTCAACCACTGACTGTCAAAGCATAATTGGCATCAAGCAGGTATAAATTAGGAATTGATATTCATTCAGACATCAAGCAAACACCCAAGCATGTCAAATGAATCCGTCAGTAAGCCAACACACCCCCTGTGTAATAGGGTAAAGTGCACACAACACTGGCAATACCTGACGACACAAATAGGTGTATGCTCAAGAAGTGAAAAGCCCAAATCAGCCCAAATACATCTATTAGGACCACGATATATCAACCATGCAACATCCAAGTGAAGATCCTAGTCTCAAGTATCCGAATGCTCAAGTAGCATAAACCACCTACTCGATGTTTGTCAAGCATATCAAGATGCTCTCACTGGCACAAAGGCCATAAATATCAAGGAAAGAAGCTAAACAAGGGCATATGATAGCACCAATGCCAAAAGATCCAAGATCGAGCATCAATAAGACCTCATGAGCATATAGGCCATGTAGCATCCATACATAGCATCCATAGACATCAAATACAACAACCAAACTGTAACTCTAGCAAGCTGAGAAATAGCAAAAGTAAGCTCCAGGCAATCAAATGTCAAGCCAAAGCAAGGCTCAATAGCATCCAACTCCAAACAATGTAACAGGCATGTAGCAGTGGCATAGGCCAAGCATGTCAAGACCGGTTAGATATAATCAAAGTACATGCCATAAGTACAGCATAGATGAAGATCCAAATGCTATGCAAAGTAAGCTCAAGCTCAACCAATGATTCAAGAGCAAATCCAAGCTCTATGTCGATCCCCGAGAGTCACTACATCAATGTATACATCCAAGACATAGCTTGAATGCAATAGGTATATCCAAACATAAGCAAAAGAGCTTCAACCTTGAATATTCCAATAGCAAATAAATGTCCAAAACTAAGAAAATAGTGGCTCAATCCAAGCTCAAAACCATAGGCATACTTTCCCATATGTATAGGCACCAATCGGGCATAATCGAGCATCAAATGACCATCACATGTAGCTATTAAAATCAATGATAGGGCAAACGAGCTTTAGCCTTGAATATTCCAGCAGCAAATAACCTATGTAAACTAAGCAAATCAGTGCTCAAACCAAGCTCAAATTGATAGGCAAACCATAGGCATACATTTTCTTACATATAAGCATCATCCGGGGATAATTGGGCATCAAATGACCATCACATGTACTTGTAAAGATCAATGACAGGGTGCTATGACAGGGCAACACCCTACCATAGACTATTTGAACAGTCCTAGGACTCTTCAAATAGTCCATGGCTGAGCTAAATCGGCTCCAAGCTCAATGCCCAACCATAAATATCAGTGCCCAAACCCAAAACCAAGTGTCGAGAGGCTTCAACAAGCTATAACCAAGTGCCAGATAAAGTAAATGAGCTATGGGCTATTGTAAATGTCTCGGACAGGTTGAAACCAAGTTTACTACTATTTATACAGCCAAGAGGAGCTCAAGATCAAAGCCCCAAGTCATGTGGAAGTGCCCAAGCTTAATACCAACTGTCGCGGGTTCTCAATATACCATAAACAAGTGCCAAGCAGGGGAGGAGCTGCTGTAGATCTTTGTTATGTTGGAAAAAATGTCATTCAACATGGCGTGATTGCGCTAGCTATAGATATGGGGCTGGGGGGCTGCTATGAAGGTGGCAAGTGGTTGGGGGGGGGGGGGGGGGTCCCCAAGGGGCCAAGGAATGCCACAAATCAAGCTAAGTAAGCAACCAAGCTCTCCAATGGCTGCCACAAGATCAAACCCTGTTGTGAACCTATGAGCTGAAAACTAAGTGAGAGAAGAACTCCCATGCCTCGTGTCGATGTTGGGAAGCACTCGTGAAGGACCAGCTTTGTTACCAATTGAAAGGTGAGAAGGATCAAAGCTTGCTTGGAAGAGCTATGGTAGGACAGCAAGAGCAAGAAAGAGAGACCAAATGGGAACTCCAACAATTACAATGTGTGACCAGGCCTTCCTTTATTCAAACTGTCACTAAAAGAATAAAGAATAAAGTGATGGTGATGGGCGCTCGCCACGTGTAGTGTACAATGGTGGGTACTGTCAGCGTAGTCATACACGGGCGGCTAAGTGGAGGCACCTTTACCCCCAAGATTGAGCTCCGCATAGCCGTGGGACAGCTCTAATACCATGAAAATAAACAAGAGGAAAGAGAGGTGAAGAACCCAAGAGCACATACACAAAAGAAATGGAGACTTGAGAATATAGAGAGATAAGGCTAAAATCTTTTTCATCTTCTTTTTTCTTCTTCCACACAAAAATAACTAAGTCTACAACATGATAAAAGACTAATATGGAAGTACCACAACGTATATATATTTGATTACTAAGTGTGAACCTGCTAAGAAAAGAAGAGGCAGCACAATGAATGTGTTGTAACAAAGGATGAACTATGTGGATATAGTCCAGTTCTAGAATCACTAGTGTATCCTCATGTTGGTTACCTAACATACCAATGAATAATATCCTACCACATCACCAAGATGTGTAGTGGATGTCAACTCATGTAGAGCTCGATATCTCAACATAGTGGATAGTCCTACACTTGGTGTTTTCTTTTGTTTAGACCTTGTATTGGCTATGATTTGGGGCTAATTTGCAATCATTTACAACAACTTATTTTCCTATACTATGCTTTCATTTATTGACATGATGGCTAATGGATCAAATGATAGCGCTATCTTTAATATTGACATATTAGATGGTACTAATTACAGCTATTGGAATGTACAAATATGGCAAGTTTTGGTGCAAAAATTGAGGGTTAAGTCATTGAGCCACAAGGTTATAAAGCTCCAAGGCTTTGATAAGGAGGATTGAGTTGAATTTGATGACTTATGTAAATTTACAATCATTTTGTCACTCTCTAAGTAGATATTCTAGAATTTTGTCTTAGAAGGATAGATGGCATGGCAATTATGGGAGAAGATAGATTATGTCTACAATAAGTAGAGCCATGCCTCTTAAATGTATTAGCCGATGCAACTCATGGACCTTCATATGAAGGAGGGGATTTCCATGTCCACTTGCTTAAGTGAGTTTCATTCTATTTCTAGCCACTTGTCTTTGCAGGAGAATCTTCCACTGTTGTTCTTGTTGGTTACATTACCTAAATCATGGAACACCTTTTGTACTGCTATATGTGCAAATATGTTTGCTAATGGATTGAAATTGTAGGATATGGAGGGTTCATTATTGAATGAAAAAGTTAACATAAAGAATGTTAGTACTTCTAGTAGCTCTCATACTTTGACAATCAAAGGTATTAAGAATGCTAAGAGTGGTTATGGCCATAGTGGAAGAGACTCTTAGAAGTTTTATTCTCAATCACATGGATAATCTTGTAGTAAGTCTTGTGGTCATAAGTCTACATTGACTTATCATTATTGTGGGAAGCTAGGTCATATTCAGCCACAATGCCATAAAATGCATGATGACAAGTGCAAGGATAAGAGAAAGGGCAAAGTGTAGGAAAAGAATGAAGATCACAACCCCAATAAATTATGCATCAAGATTGAAGAGATTAAAATAGTGCAGATTGATTTGGATGATGATTGCATACTTGCACCTTTTTCTCTTGATGTTTCATAGTTGACTAATACTTCATCTGCTTATGCTCAGTGTTGGCTGATTGATTTAGGGGTTTCATTTCATGTTACTCCTCATCAAGAGCGGTTTCATTGTTATCGCAAATGACATGATTTGTCAGATTGGGTAATGACTTGGCATTGGATATTGTTGGTATTAGACATTTACAACTATCATTTGCTTTAGGCAGCATCTTTACTTTATATGATGTATGCCATGTTCCAGCTTTAATCAAAAGCCTTGGTTCTACTAGTACATTGGATGATATGGGTTACTTTGTATCCTTTGGTGATTCCTCATGGAAGATTACGTTTGGAAATCTTGTTCTTGTTTGAGCCAAGACTTGCACTTTTAATTCCTTACTTATATCGGGGTTTATTGACTATGTTTTGGCTATGGTTGTAGTGCCACATGTATCTTATGGCATCATCGCCTTAGGCATATGTCATTAAAGGGAATGAAATGCTTATGCATTTGTATTATCATCTGCCCCCTTGACTATAAATGTTTTGATTTTTGTGATCATTGTTTTTGTGGTAAGAAAATACGGAGTTTGTATAAAAAGTCTGGCATTACGTGTATAGGTGAGCCTCTAGCTCTTATTCATTCCAATGTTTATGGACCCATGCCCTATTAGTTATTAGGTGGTGTGAAGTATTTTATTACTTTCATTGATGATTACTCACATAAGGTTTGGGCATATCTTACAAGCAAAAATTAGAAGTATTGGCTACGTTTCAGTTTTGGTTTGCTCTTGTTGAGAACTAGTCTAAGTATAGACTAAAATGCCTATGATATAACAATGGGAGTGAGTATGTATCTAAATCCTTTAAGTAGTTTTGGGATGAGAAAGGCATTAAGCATAAATTGATTGCCCTATATACCCCACCCCAAAATGGTATGGCTAAGCACATGAACAAGATGATTCAGGAGAGAGTCCATAGTATGCTTAGCTAGGCATACTTACCATAGTATTTCTAAGACGAGGCAATTACTATTGTTGTATATTTGGTTAATAGATCCCCATGCATTGCTATTGGCCATGGAAAACCTCCATCATATGCTTATTTGTATATCTTTGGTTGTGAAGATTTTTGCCATGTTCCTAAGGACAAGTACTATGGAAGCACTATAAACTAGATCCTAAGTCAGTGAAATGCATCTTCCTTGGTTATGGGGATGCTAGTGAGATGGGCTATCATCTATGGGATCAGCAAGCTTGGAAGGTCATCCACATCCATGATATTGTTTCCCATGAGGAGAGAATGCATAAGTATCCTCTTAAGTAGGTTGAGCTATGCAATGTGATATTTCAAGAGGAGTCTCCTCCTCTCGTACAACCTAGACAGCCTGCAGCAACTCCAATGGCCCATGACCATGATGTCAGATAGGATGTATAGGCCCCACTGCCTGCTTTGAGATGTTCTATTGAAGATAAATGTCATCTTGAGCAATTTGAGCCCTCCATGGACTATGTTATGGTGACAGATGCTAGTGAGTCTCTTACCTATAATGAGGCCATGAGTGGCGGTGATAGTCATCCTTGGGAGAGGGCCATGTAGTCAGAGTATGACTCATTGCAAAAAAATCATATGTGGGATTTGATTCCTTTGCCTAATGGAAAGTATGCTTTGCCATGCAAGTAGGTGTACAAGTTGAAGAGTACCCCTAGACGCCACAAGCCAGTGTATAATGCTAGATTACTTGCAAAGGGTTTTAAGCAGGAGCGTGGTATTAACTTTGATAAATTATTCTCTCCTATAGTTAAGAGGACTATCCTACGATTAATTTTGACCTTGGTTGCACAGTTAGATTTGGACCTTTATCATATGGATATAAAGATGGCTTTCTTACATGGGGACCTACATGATGAGTGTTGTACTTTATGTACATTTGTACTTTGTCACTTTTTTATTGTCTCTCCTCATTAGATATACATTCACCTTTAAGTGGGAGGTTGTTGGGAGTAAAGGTGTATGTGTCTATATTGCCATATATTTACTACAATGTGTTAGATATGCTCAATGCCCCACCCTCATAAGGTGCCACCAATGATTCATGGTGCTCAAAGTTGTAAGGTCCCCATTATGAGGAGAAGCCATATATGAGCCCAGATATTGGTTGAGTCTTGACTTGTATGTCAGATGAGGTCTATGTGACCAGATGGCAAAAAGGTGACTGTTGTGGGTCTAATCTTTGAGTTACATAGAGTAGTTAAGCTGGTAGCAACTCGAGGCACATTGCATCGAGTTGCATGGTAAGGGAGTTATTAGGGGCCCTAGCCAACGGTAAAGGTAATATTCCCTAGCCAACTAGTGGAGGTGCACATGGAAGGTCAACAGACACGTGCATATGGAAAGTCAATAGACACATGTGCACATGGAAGGTCAACAGACACATGTGCACATGGAAAGTCAACAGTCACAAGTGCATATGGAAGGTCATCCATCATGATCCCCTTAACATGCTATAAAAGATAGACCCCTTCACAGTTTTCATAATCTATTTCACCTAGTCAAAGTTGTTCCAACTAGCCTTAAGCTCTTCACATATCTTCTGTCTAGATCGCCATCTAAGCTTCATAGTGGAAGTGCATGGGTGGACAAAGCCATCTTTGTATCAGTTGTTTGGAGCTAAATAAAATTTTAATTCTCCTCTTATCTACTGTGTACTCTTTATCTCATTCTCAGATTTTGTTCATTGCACCGTATAATTTTTTACATGGTATCAGAGCCCAGGGGGCTCTAGGGATCGAAGAGTGCACAAGAGGCAGATGCTTCAATAACAAAGAGGAATGATGTCATCTTTTGAAAGTGAATCTGGCGCATTAGGAAGTGGTGTAGGAGGTGGTGTTGCTGTATCGACTATTCAAACATTGAGGATTGATCCACCAACCTTCAATGAAGGCAAGTTAGATGGTACAAACTACACCTTGTGAAAGTTCAAAATTATAACTATCTTTGATTCTTATGAGCTTTTGGAGACTGTGTTGGGGACTTACACAAAACCACAGCCTATCCTCAACCCATCAAGTTCTAGTGTGATGATTCCTCTGAATGCATATATTCTACGAGCTTGGAAATGGAGGAATGTAGATGCATTGTGTGCCTTAGTTACAAGCTGTTCTGATAGTGTTTTGAATTTGATTTAGTATACAACCAAAGCATCAGAGGCTTGGAATATACTGAGGAGTGAGTATGAAACATGAAACCAAACAAGGATTCAAAACTTGGAGAATCAACTAGCAATAGAGAAGTTTGCTGAAGGAGAGACGACTAAAGCATTCATCACTCGGACTAAGAATCTGCACGACCAGATGGCTGGCGCCGCTGGGATACAAAAGACTAGCAAGGAGGTGTCTTCAAATTTGTCCACAAAAGTTTGAACAGCCCTTAATACTCATGTGAGACCTCAAGCTTTGACTTTTGAGGAGTTTGTGCATTATTATAGATGGAGGAGGAGTTGAGGCTGAAAGCCTGAGAAGGAAGCAATAATGGAGATGTTGCATTCTCTGCCAATGCAAAAGGCAAAGGTAGTTCCTCTACCAAAAATGATGGTGACAAAAAGAAGAAGGGTGGTAATAAGAAGTTTCAAGAAGAGTGCTTCTATTGCAAGAAGAAAGGACATGCAATCGCAGATTGTTGTGTCAAGAAGGCAGATGAAAATAATGGTACCCTTAAAAGTCAAGGAAAAGAGATAGCCAATAAGGGTGAAGTATAGTGGAGTTATTCATGGCGACCATTGAGGGAGCGTGCTCCTCAATGTAAGACCTACCACTAACTCATGGGTGTTGGATAGTGGAGCCTCCCGCCACATGACCAACAAGAAAGGCCTATACAATTCTATGCAGCCTCTACAAGAATCCATCACTATGACAGTTGGAAATGATGCAAAATGTCCTGTTACGGGCACAAGTACTATTTCTTTTGTTGTTGCAAATGGTGAAGTCAAAAAGCTTTCAAATGTGTTGTATGTTCCCGAAACTAGGAGAAATCTGTTATCGATTGTTGCCATAATTGATATTGGTCATGAAGTGAGGTTCAAGAAGACAGGTGCAAAAATTCTGGACAGTGCTGGCAAAGTTGTTGGGAAAGAAGAAAGAAGGAACGACCTGTATGAGTTAAGTGCTCTTACAGCCACCGTTGGAGTGGGCACAAGTAAGCTTTGGCATGAAAGGTTTGGACACATCGGATTTGCAATGTTGAAGGAGATGCATAAGCAAGGTATGGTTGCTCACCTACATGCAGTGATGACTAAATTGAAGGAACCCTGTGAAGCTTGTATGATGGGCAAGCAACAAAGAAAGACATTTCCATAGGAAAGAAAGAATAGAGCACATGCTTCTCTAGAGTTAGTGCATGTTGACTTGTGCAATAAGATTCCTATATAGGCCTTGGGGGGATCTTCTTATTTTATGTTGATTGTCGATGACTACAATAGGAAGATGTGGGTGTACTTTCTTTATGATAAGACTCAAGCTTTTGGTAAGTTTAAAGAATAGCTAAAACTTATTGAGAATGAAACAGGGAAAAGTATGAAGAAATTTAAGTCAGATGGTGGCGGTGAGTTCAACTCAAAGGAGTTTGAAGACTTTTGCAGAAGCAAAGGGATCAAGCATCAATTGACAACACCTCACACACCTCAGCAGAATAGTATTATGGAATGCATGAATCGTACCATTGTGGAGTGGCAAGATGCATGCTAAAGGGCAAGGGATTGCCTAACAATTTTTGAGCTAGAGTTGTTAATAATGCAGTCTACATTCTAAATCAAAGCTACACAAAGGCTCTCAAGGAAAAAGCACCTCATGAGGCTTACACTGGTAAGAAACCATCTGTCCCACATTTCAAAATTTTTGGATGTGAATGTTATGCACATGTTCCAAATGAAAAGAGAAACAAGTTAAAACCAAAAAGCAGAAAATGTATATTCTTAGGTTATAGTGATGAGTAGAAGGCTTACAAATTATATGACCAAGAGGAAAATAAAGATCATCACGAGCCGTGATGTGGTGTTCAAGGAGCAACCACATACAGTGGAGGAGGAGAAGGCAAGTTCTTCCACTTTATCATCAAGTGAAGAATTAGTCCACTATGAACCTGTCTCGAGAGATGTCCCTATCCTTAAGGAGGAGGAAGCATCATCTTCAAATGATGAGGAAAAAGTTCACCAACCTGACATCACCCCATCAAAAAAGCCATTACCGTATTGGGTGAAACAGCTCTATGACCACAATAATCCTATGCCTACATCTATTGAGGAGAAGGTAGACACCAGACCAAGGAGGTCTTAGAGAATAGAGGAGCAAAGGAGGACTTCTGCTCACATAGTTAATATGTCATTGATAGTTGTGATTATGAGAGAAGTAAAGGAGCCAACTGACTTAGAAGACGCACTTGCAGATCCAACATGGAAGGTAGCTATGGAAACCGAGTATAACAGCATAATGAAGAATGACACTTGGGAGCTAGTGGATCGGCTAGCAAAGTGAAAGATTATTGGCACCAAGTGGATCTGGAAGGTAAAGTACAAGGCTGATGGTACCTTAGAAAAGTACAAAGCCAGACTGGTTTCACATGGATTTTCACAAGTTGAAGGGTTTGATTTTCAAGAGTCATTTGCCCCAACTACCAGAATGACCATTATTCACACAGTACTTGTAGTGACCGCCCACAAGCAGTGGGTCGTTTACCAAATGGATATTAAGTATGCATTCTTAAATGGTGACCTTAAGGAGGAGGTGTACGTGGCTCAGTCTCACCGAGGTTTGAGGCTTCAGATTCTAAGAACAAAGTGTGTAAGTTGAAGAAGGCATTGTATGGGCTGAAACAAGCCCTCAGAGCATGATACCATTGGATATATAAGTTCTTTTTAAGCTTAAACTTCAAAAGATGTGTCTCAGATGCTAACTTGTATGTTTATAGGGATGGTAAAAAGTCTGTAGTGATTGTCTTATATGTGGATGACCTTCTTATTACAAGTGACTATGAAGATATGATCGACCAAACTTGAAAGGCTTTGAGTTCTGAGTTTGAGATGACAAACTTGGGCTTGATGCACTATTGTTTGGGGATTGAAGTCTAGCAAGAGCTAGGAAATATCTTTATCTCTCAGAAGAAGTATGCATGGGAGATCTTGAAGGCATTTGGCATGACTGAGTACAAGGAGATAGCTACACCTATGGAGGTGAATGCAAAGTTATCCATTGAGGATACATCAGCACAAGTAGACATTGTGAGGTATAAAAGGTGGGTTAGTAGTCTGATCTACTTGTGTAACACTAAACCAAATATCAGTTTTATTATTAGTGTTTTGAGAATGTTCTCAAATAAACCTCATGAGAGTCATTGGAAAGTTGGGATGCGGGTGCTCAGATACTTGAAGGAAACTCTTGACTATGGTATCACATATAGTTCCAGAACTTCTCTTGTGGGGAACTATGACTCGGATTGGGCAAGAGATAGTGATTCTAGGAAGCCAATTTTTGGTTATTGTTTCTCTTTGGGTTTAGGAATTTTCTATTGGATTAGTAAAAACGGCCAATAGTGGCATAAGCATAGCATAAGGCAGCTTGTTTTGCTACATGTGAAGCAGTATGGTTGAGAAGGATTCTATGGCATATGGGAGTGCAGGATAAAGAACCAATTGTGCTAAGATATGACAATCAAAGTTGCATCGCCATTGCCAAAAATCCAATGTTTCATGCACGCACCAAACATATAGAGATCCAGTATCACTATGTGTGTGATTTGATCGAGGATGGGATAGTAGAATTGATCTACTATCCAACAGAGGAGAATGGAGCAGATATCTTCACTGAAGCACTTATGAAGGATCTGCTTCAAGTTCATCTTTAGAGACTTGGCATTGGGCTGAGGAGATAGTTCACCTATGGGTGGACATTGAGGGGGGGTGTTAGATATGCTCAATGCCCCACCCTCATAAGGTGCCACCAATGATCCATGGTGCTCAAAGTTGTAAGGCCCCCATTATGAGGAGAAGCCATATGTGAGCTCGGATATTGGTTGAGTCTTGACTTGTATGTTAAATGAGATCTACGTGATTGGATGGCAAAAAGGTGACTGCTGTGGGTCTAATCTTTGGGTTAGATGGAGTAGTTAGGTTGGTAGCAACTTGAGGCACATTGCATCAAGTTGCGGGCTAAGGGAGTTATCAAGGGCCCTAGCCAACAGTAAAGGGAATATTCCCTAGCCAACTAGTGGAGGTGTACATGGAAGGTCAACATACACATGTGCATATGAAAGGTCAAAAGACACATGTGCACATGGAAAGTCAACAGTCATAGGTGCATATGGAAGGTCATCCATCATGATCCCATTCACAAGCTATAAAAGGCAGACCCCTTCGCAGTTTTCATCATATATCTTTCACCCAATCAGAGTTGTTCCAACTAGTCTTAAGCTCTTCACATATCTTTTGCCTAGATTGCCTCTAAGCTTCATACTGGAAGTGCACGGGTGGACATAGCCATCTTTGTATTAGTTATTTGGAGCTAAATAAATTTTTTTATTCTCCTCTTATCTGTTGTGGATTCTCTATCTCTTTCTCAAAATTTGTTCGCTGCACCATGTAATTTTTACACAATGTAGGTGGTGGATGCCCATCACTATTACTTCATTTTTTATTCTTTTAGTGATTAATGAATAAGGGAAAGCCGGTTACACATTGTAACTATTGGAGTTTCCATATCTTTAGTCTCTCTCTCTCTCTCTCTCTCTCTCTCTCTTGCTCTCTTGCTCCATCTTCCATAGCTTGCCCCTCTCTTGTTTCCGCTTACTTGTGCTTTCACTTGGACTTCTCCCTTTAGCAATAGCCCTAGATCTCATTGGATATTGTTGAATGGATGCAGGTAACACACCAATCTCCTCCTTCTATTATGGCATGCTTTGATGGATACTCTTGGTTATAATTAGCTCTTTGAATGTACTTTTCAAAAAAAGTTTAATGAAAGAATTCTTTTTCTTAAATCTATCAGTGCGAGTATGTTGTTGTTTACATGATGACCAATTGTTGGCAAGTTAAGTTAAAGTTCACTTTCAAGTCTTGTTGCTATTATATGGGGGATCATGATTACTGACTCATTACTAAGGCATTTTTAATATTCTAAGTTAATGGTAGTGTTGATAATTTCTTTGTGTTAACATGTCATGACTAGACTTTTCAATGTCTCATAGATAAAGTTATACCCTTTTATAGCAAGCATGAGGCTTAAACAAGCTACATGCAATTCGCTTTACTTATTGTACATCCAAAAGCTATAGTAAGTAGTGCATGTGGGACACTCCAAAAACGTTTGTTTTGTGAAGATTCCACTAACCTCTATTATTTCTATTAACTAAAATGATTGTTAGAGTTGCTAGAGGTTTTTCTTATGCTTGTCCCATGATTGTGGACTTGTACCCCATGAAAAAGAGGACTTTGCCAAGTTGATGGAGTATCCTCTAAAAATGAGGTTATTGCATCAATTGAGTGTAGCAAATCCATGTGGCCTTTGGTTTATTGGCCTATCCCTCCTTTCAATCACCTTCTCTTAGACATTTCTCTCACCTTCTTTGACACATCCATGCTTTCTCTCTCCTACCAATGCCATTGCATCTCTCTCCTCCCAAATGTTGTGGGCCGTGTTGTGGGTGACATTGCTACTTTGCCGTCCTACTTGCCAATGCACAAGTAGATTAGACCTGCATGAGGGGGAGGCTCTTCTTACCTCTATTAGCTTTAATTTTTAAATTAACTTTAATGAGCGACTCATTATCATGTTGTTGTGACTAAAGGCAAGAGACTTAATAGATACATCGAGTGATTCAGGTTGATCCAGCCTACTAGACAACATCTTTTGAAAGAGGGCCGCGTGGCAGCCTCTCGATGGCCCCCATGGGGGAACGGGGGGCAGCGTGGGTTCTCTTGGCAAACGGGAGAGACAATGGAGGGAGATCTATTATGCGTGGCTGGCCCAATGCGCCTCCCCTCCTCGAATACCATCGCCGCAGCGAGACGCCTCTCGTCTTCCATTTTCGCTTCCCCGCTGCTGCGACCACAGTCCAGAGAACGCTCTTATTTGCCTTTTCCTCTTCTATCTCCTCCGTGTCATCGGCAAGCCATGGGGTCTTCCGTGTCTGCATCTGCCAGCGGCCCCTCAGGAGCTCAAACCGATCCCCCGAATTTCTACACAGGTAGCCTGCTCTTCTGTGTCGAGAGAGATGTCTATTGCTTGCTTCCTCTTCTAGTCATATATACAAATGCAAATATTATATTTGAAAGATATGGGGGTATGCGTAGATATGTATGATCTGTATATGTAGAGAGAGAGAGAGAGAGAGAGAGAGAGAGAGAGAGAGAGAGAGAGAGAGAGAGAGCATGTGTGTATGCGTATGCGCATGTGCACACGCGTGCATGTGTTGATTGCCGTTCCTGGATCTCAATACATCTGCACATCTGCATATGTCTTACACAAGAAATAAAAACCTGTATTTCTACTGGTTTATGTCATTTGTCCATTACCAGATTCGATGTCACATCAGTTTTTGTTTAGTGGCAGGAGTGAGACTCTCAGTACTTACCATGTATAATCGACTCCACAATGGCATTTATGTTTATGTTCTCAGGAGGTATGGAGCCAAAGCGAGACCTGTTTCCAGATTTTCACCTTCCAGTGTGAATTTCTTGTTCAATGCATTAGCAAAGCTGATAATTTCTCAAACAGTTGATACCTGCTGAATTTATCTGATCAAGCTTGATTCCTTTACAAGTGCTCTAGGGTAGCTTTGTTCCATCTAATATTTAAGAATCAAGTGCTTCATTTCTTGTCCGTGGTTGGAGAACGTGAGTGGCGGTTCCTTCTGCCACCTGTGCAGCAGCTGCTTGGGCTGGCATAGCATGGATCATGTTACAACATTTTTGGAGACAATAGGATCCAGTTAGTGAAACCAAAAAATGAAAGTTTGATACAACAAGTGTGTCAGGTGCACGGTTTTCCTCGCTTAAAAGTCACATGAACATCAGGTTTCATTCAGTGCATGTGGGTCAGAAATTTATGACAGCATGTTGAGTCAAAAGGTTGAAAAGTGGCTGTGTGGCTTAGAGTGCAAACATGGGCTTTTCTTGTGTAATGCACATCGGATGAGTTTGGAATATGGTGTAGAAGATAGTTGTACAGTAGTTTCAATCAATAGATTGGTTTGACTTTTAGATTGCCTCAACAAGGCAAGGACAAAAATTTTCTAAAATTAAGGAGTAGCTTTGTCTTTAACAACTATCTCAAATTCTTAGCCATTTGCGAGATTTTTAAAGTGAAAGGTTTGGAAGTTTTTTTCTCTAGAAAAGTAACATGTAGCATCTAGAATAGGACGTGTCATTTTGAAGAGGACGAGTGTAGAGACACTTGTAATTTTTAACAAACTTTTGTTATTTGTAGCTTTTACTTTTCACTTTTAAGTACCCAAGATCTATACCTTTATATTGGAGGTCTCTCCCTTCATTTGGAATAAGCTCTTATGTTGAAATTTCAACCATATGCTTTGTACTCTCCTATCTATCTCTAATCTAAGAAGCATTTTCTACTTATCTTGATCTAATCCAAGCACTAAAGAAGAAAATCAGATTATTGCATAGATTTTGCAAAAATTAGGTTTTAAAGTCTCAAGTTTTAAAATTGTAGTAAATTAGTCATTTTGTATATGGTTTAGGTACTCGATGCCCGTTGTTTATTTCAATAAATTCTTGAAAAGAGGGAGGGCCAGTTTTTCTCTCAACGTGGCGTTGACTCCTTTTTTTTTTCTCCTAATTCTCTACTTATAATTTAATCCAAGCACTAAAGAAAAAAAATCAAATTGTTACCTAGAATTTGCAAAAATTAGGGTTTTAAAACCTTAATTTTCAAATTATAACAAATTAGCCTTTTTGTATATGGTTTACGCACTCATGCTAATTGTGTGTTTCAATATCACGTTTTTCTGTGTGTTTGCATCACATGTATGATTGAAATGGATGCATGTTTTTGATACTCAAGCATATCAAGATGACGACTTGAAACTAAAAAATTTATGCCTTGGAGTGTAGACTAGATTTGCTAGAGCAGAATGATATACTCAAATGGTATGATCATGAGGAGTATATATATATATATATATATATATATGTAGGCTGAAACTTTCTAATGTATGTATGTATCCATAGAGGTCTCATAAATATCGGTTGTGTCGTATTCTTTGAAAGAGCTTTCATTTGACACCCATATTGAGGGGTCTTAGGATTTTTGGATTAAAGTAAGAATGAAAACCATGAAAAGTAGTGGTTAGTTACTAAAATTATTGCTTGGTAGCTGTTACTTTCCATGTTTGGCAATTCTTAGTCCATGCAGGAAAGCATTTGAAAGAATAGTAATTAGTTATTAAAATTATTATTTGGCAATTGCTACTTTTTATGGTTGGCAACTCTTAGTCCATGAAGGAAAGCATTTGAGAGAGGACTAAGTGTCCTAATAGCTGTCATGCAAGCTACCAAGTGTCTCCCATTTATTGAAGTTCATGATATATATACGGTTGGACACTTGTAATGTGCAGCTTCATTTTTATTATTGAGATTTGTAGCCACCTTTCCTTAAGGGAGAAGTTTCCATGTCATTTTTCATGAAAGTTTTCCATTTTTCCTATTAAATTTGACATTTTCTTCACGTAAACTTGCCATTTTACCACTGCTCCATAGCAAATCTGAAAATTTAATTTCCAGCACTCCTTTTGTGTGAATTTTCAGCTCTCCTTCTAGTTTGGGGTTTTGAAGGAAGCCATGTTAAAATATTGCTCATTCACATTGAAAAAAGGCTGATATTCCCTCTCTTCTATCTTCAAAGAGGTTAGTAAATTTTCTTACTTCAGGTTGACCCTGAGTATGTTCAACCTTAAGGAACTTAGGTTGAGCAAGAACTCATTTTCTTTGGGGTTGCTCATCTTCCAACCTCAAGCTGCCTCCCAACTTTTTCATGTGTTTGCCATATGGATACAATAAGAGCCTGTTCTTTCAAGTTTCTTGCGTTATTTTGTCATGGGAATGAGTAAATGTTTACTTGGTTAGCTCATGACCATTGTGGTACTCTTAGAAGCCTTGTTCCACCACATAGCATTCTTTGTATCAGCTAATAGAGGGTGCACATGAGGAAGCAAGTTGCAACAATGCAATTCAGAGAAAGAGAGGACAAAAGAATGGGACACAAAACCAGAATCATGGCGAAGATAACAGTCTGAATGCAATGCTGAAAGAAAATAGACTGGGTCCTTGCATGAATGCCTGAGCAGAGAATGTGAATGTGGAGAGAGTGACTACGACAATAATGGGTAACCATCAACTGGCACTTTGCTGACGACTCATTGTAGAAGATCATGACAACTCGTCCACGATCTTGCTGAAGAGAAGAGAAGAGAAATGATTGTGATGAAGTGTAGGATCGGTGATGACTCAATGATCACTCTCATGCTGATGACCCCTACAATCTCCTGTTGTCATAAACGGGCTCTGCAAAACATGCCAGCCTGCTGACTGACTGGTCATAATATTGAATTGAGATAGCTTGACATACATGTTTAATGTGTGCCATGCTGTCAAAACTTCATCAATACTTTTGCTTCCGGGCATGAAACAACTGCCTTGAATCAATATAAATATATCATCCACCTTTTCCACACACATAATACTTCCTTTCAAAATCAGCATTGTTGGGCGCTCGCCCTTCTCTTTTCACCTTTGCACTGTTTGGATCACATGTTATCTTGGTCCTTCAGCAGTCTGATTGTTGCAGTTAGGGGCTGTCGATTTTACACATATGTGCAAATCAAGCTAAAGAGGGGATGTTGAGAGTATAAATTCTTTTTGCTTTGTGATTGAGTGAGAGATGTGCTGTCTTTACCTTCTTTCATAGTATTAAAACAAGTATCTTATGTTAGGTGAATGATGATGCTAGGGCAGCTGATTGTGGCTGGTTATCTTTTGCTAAACAAGCATTAGAAATTTTATGCATTTTGACAGTGTGCCTTGCTAGAAGCCAATCATATACTTCCGAAAATAAGGAGAGTATTTTAATAACACAAGGTTATTCCTGTTGTGAATGCTTTTCAATTTAACAGCATTACGTGGTTTGGGGAGGCCATTCAAGTCATAATTGGCTCAAGTTCTTCTTTTGAAAAGGAGTGCAAGTGAGGTCTAATTTCTTAAGTGATTTTTGGAATTGTAATATGGTGCTTAGCTGTGCTCAGGGAGCCTATATTTAGTAAGAAAGCAAATCCACAAGAGGCATCACATCCAAGATGGGTGACAGGTTTCTCCCATAGAATCATGAAATTTAACATGAAGCGATTTTGTATGAAGTGCCGATGCTAGCTTTGTAGTTTTGGCCTGAAAACAAAATATTCAAAAGAAACATACTCGCAAATCATTTTTTCCTTTGTTTCAAGCATTATCTTTGCCCATAATGCTTAGAGATGAAACTTCTGTGAGTTGGACCATTAGCTTTAATACCTCACCAAAGTTCAAGGATGAAGGAACTCATGCAGCAGTGTGGCTTGGTCAATAAATTCCTCCAGGAGTTCTCTAACTGTTATTGGCAAAGGCTCCCTCCACCAGTAGATTGAGCAAGAGAAACGTCAAATGCATGTGTTTGGTTGATGGTGATAGCATGAACTTTAGCTCTGATGCTAAATGATTTTGGGCTTGTGAGCTGGCTAAATTTTGTACAATAGTGTCATAGAGATTCTATTGAGGTGTTTTTGAGTTTTATTTATTTGACATGAACATAGTTCTGTCTACTTATTTCTTTTCACAAATTTCAGATCTTAGTGATGAAGAATGGCAGAAGCGTCTTACAAAGGAGCAATACGTGATAACGAGGAAAAAGGGAACCGAAAGGGCCTTTACTGGGTACATATAATGTCATTCTAATTCTTCCCCCAAAACCCCTTCCCCCAAACCCCCCCCCCCCCCGCCCCCCCCCCCCCCCCCGCGCCGGGTCTTTCTTTCCAAAGGTTTACACTAGTTGACTGATTTTTACAGGGAATATTGGAATACAAAGACACCTGGAGTGTATGAGTGTCGATGTTGTGGGACCCCTTTATTTGAGTCAGCTTCTTAACCTTATGAGCTTGTTTATGTGTTATGTTCATTGCCACTGTTGGATTTTCACTTTGTGAGCCACTGTCATAAGGATTTATGAATAAGTACCTTCAGCAGAATTTGAATTTCTAAGAAAGGCTAGGCAGTTTTGTGATTATGGTCTTCTGCATTTTGTACTTGCTAAGCGTCATACTACATGGTCAGCAAGGGACTGCATTATCATTATCATCATGTCAAGTAAATCTGAAGTCCTACTTCTAAAGATTTGCAACTCTGGGACAATAATCTGTATCCTATTTCTGCACCTGATATAAAAGATTCTTTATTCTGCCGTTTTATATTCTTGTGAAGTATGATATACAAATTTTAATGATATACTAACCAGTTTACATGTATACACTTTGTGATCTTTTTGATTTCTTTGGCCTGCTGTAGGCATAGACTTAGCAGTGAATCATGGCTGGCTATAGCATTCTTGCTATGATGCAAGTTGGCTCATGCAGATTGAACATGAATGTGTTTATCAGTCTTCTTCTGTATGTGTCTCCTATTTGTGAGCCTGCAAGGGGAGCTCTAGCTCACACTCTGACTTCAGATCAGAGTTTTGTTTCCTTCATCATCATCTGCATTCTTTTTCCCTCTCTATGTCTTTTCTTGCTTCCATACTTAGCACTCACTCTCTCCTGTTGCTACATCCCTAGTTATTTTCCCTCTCATCACTGGTTTATGAACTCAAGTTGTGTGCCTATTCAAGCATCGTCGAAAATGCATTAGGCATAACTGATGCAGATGCTATACCGATTCAGGCTATGCTCCGCCAATTCTCACCAATCAAGCAAACAACAATCTGTGTACTCTCATCTCGTTTTTACTATAGCAACCATAAAAACTTTTTTAACTTTACACTTTTAATAATTCTGCATGCGTTCAAAAAAACGTAATACCCAACAAAGGTAAGCTGTGGCCATGGAATGGAAGCTCCCTGGGCCCCACCTGCTGGCGCATCCAAGAGGAAATTAACACCATAAATCCTCACACTATTCCAAGCACAAGTACTGGACAAGAACTTTCTCATCATACCCACCACCTGCGTACATGCGGTCTCCATGTCCAACTCTTTTTGCCAGTAGCATCCCATATTGCCCTATTTGAGAGAAAGATAAGTCCTTACATGTGGACAATTAGGGGCCTGTGAGCTAGTGCATGTTGTTACACCATACTTGAGAGCACATTGTTGCTCTAATAAATACTTATATAGAAGCTCCTATGGAAGGAATGATAAGGATATAGACATCAGACTTGCCATCCAACCATTAGGACCAACAGCATAAAGGGTCAGACTTGCATCACAAGGGTTGGGTGTCCTACACCACCCACACTATCCCAAGGTGTGGATGTGATGGCTGTTGGGCCTAGAGTCCAACTGTGGTGATCGTGCCCAATGTGATACAAATGTCATCTTTTTAGGGATCCTTTGCCACGGCCTGCCCTTCGTCTAAGGGTGCATTGGCTATGACTGATGCTGCAAGCACCCAGCCTAGATGTCCAAGGATGTAACAGGCTACCTCCAAGGGGCCATCTGTTGGCTGGATGAGGCCCCTCCTATGGTCCATGCTCGTTGCTAAGGCTGCTAGGAGGGTCCCAGTATCTGATCCTTGCTACACCAGCACTGAACTCTGTGAATCCATAGTCACCTATTGTAGGGTGAGGCTCTGCCTATCCAAGCCGTCTCATTTTGGGCGAACAACATGCACTAGTAACTTGGAACCCAAACTCAACACCATTGGCACTAGTTGGGCTGGCCATTGACAATGACCTACTGGTAGATTGTCTCTTTCCATAACACTATCTCCATGATTGCAGGTATCCTTAGGCTGTTTGAAACCACTACCCAAAGCTTTGATACCTACACCAGGTGCCACTGTATGTGCAATCAACCTAGTAAGACCATCTTGAACGGGTGGCCAAATCTCTCCACTAAGGGGCAAGACCCCACCACAAGTCCTAGGAAAAGGAGAGAGAGTAAGTGTCGAGGGAAAGAGTTGAAGAGCCAAAAGCCCAAGATGGTGATGCCACTATACCACAACCACCATGAGAATGACACCTCTCTAGGAGATCATAGAGGAGCTAACACCCCAATTGGGAGATAACATAGGAGTCATCAAGGAGCCCTTGTGGTGCCTCCACGGATGTAAGACAAACAATGAAGATGCCCTATCTCACTAGGGTTGCCTCAATGATGCATGGGGACTCAAACAAATTAGAGTGAAGCCAATCTTGGGTGTGAAAGGGTGAGTGTCTAACGACCACGTTGTCTCCTCATGCTCTTCCATTGCTATTACA
This sequence comes from Lygodium microphyllum, assembly GCF_053477565.2. Classification (NCBI taxonomy): domain Eukaryota; kingdom Viridiplantae; phylum Streptophyta; class Polypodiopsida; order Schizaeales; family Lygodiaceae; genus Lygodium; species Lygodium microphyllum. Next base: position 80,022,823 of record NC_141150.1, on the reverse strand, counting down.
CATCGAATCTGCTCCCTGGCAAAGACCACGTGCAAGGTTCTGCACCAGTGTCGGATCAGAGGCTTCAGTTGCCCATCTAAGAAGCAATTCCACACCAGCAGCCCGCTGGCAAAGAAATGGGGAAGGACCACTGCAAGAGAGACGGAGCAGTGTGATTGGAGGAGGCTCATGAACCTGGCAACATAGAGAAGAGGATCAGTTCTGCCCAGTATGCATGCAATGCATGGAGTGAGAGAACAGACTGCTGCAGAGTGCTACATGGACTGCAAGACATGTCACCTGCTGTAGGTGAGAGAGCACAAGACTGAAAAGACCAAGGAGTGATCTAAACCCTAATCTCCACCCGATATGCCTATGATAAAGGCTGCAGTTATAAACAAAAGACTGATGGTCAGAGTGTGTGTCAGATCTCCCCTCGATGGACTCTGGTTGAGGTTCACAAACAGAAGATGGTCATAGAAGAAGACAGATAATCACATGTTTGCTAACATGGAGAAGAGGATCAGTCCAATAGGATTCTCTTAGGGACAAGGGAGGGAGATCCTTTGGGATGACACCTATGCATGTGCTCGAAATAGGGAGGCTCCAATTTGACATCTTCCATTACTTAGAGGGTTACTCCTGACAAAATTGCATTGCGTGATACATGAAGACATGATGGGGAGGAGAGAGAAAAGCTGGTGTTTGGGGGGGCGGGGGGGGCGTGGGTTTCGTTGAAGGAAATGAAATGAAATATCAATATCTACAAGAGGCCAAAATGACCTATGAGACCATGAGTTATAATCATTTCTATGATGATACAGCTGTCCGAAAAGAACATTAAATGTAAGGGCAAATGAACAGTTGAAGAAAGCTAAAAGCTATATGTAAAAAAGAGAGAAATCTAGTTAACAAAGAGATCTCCAGCTGATACAATCTCATGGGGGTGGGGGTACGTGCGTGCGTGCGAGAGAGAGAGAGAGAGAGAGAGAGAGAGAGAGAGAGAGAGAGAGAGAGAGAGAGAGCTGTGTTGGGGGGGGGGGTGAGAGCATAAGAATTCCTTTAATTATGGATTTTCCTTAACCCCCATCCCCTCTTTCCTTGATCTCCTTAGCTTGCTGATCTGATTTCGTGCAGGTCTCTTCTTTTATTTTTTGCCTTTTAAAAAAAGCATTAAAAAGGGTCAACTTGATAATCCTTTTGTTTTGGGTTTTTTTCTTTTTGACAGTAACTTATCCAATCTATCAAGACAGATTAACAGCAGAAGTGGAATTGTTAATGTAGTTGTGTTGTTAATTATCCTAAGTGGCAGGTGTTAGAGAAATGTTTGACCTTGTTATTCCTGACCTAACGATAATGTTTTGTTGTACACAGCTCATCTACCAAATTTGATAGTGGCACAGGTTGGCCCTCATATTATACACCCATTTCAAACAATGTGAAATCAGAAATGGATTGGTCGATCCCTTTCATGCCACGAACAGAGGTTCTATGTGCAAGGTGTAATGCTCATTTAGGTCATGTTTTCAATGATGGACCTCCTCCAACAGGAAAGCGTTATTGTATCAACAGGTAGGTTATCCTCCTTTCTCATTGTCAGCTTTTTGCAAACTATAGACTTGCTCAAATGTTTGTGCATGCAAAAGTAGTAATTTAAAGGTGTGTGTGCTCAAACTATAGACTTGCTCAAAGGTTTGTGTGAACAAACGTAGTAATTTAAATCTCAAGACTAACATTTTAGTAATGTTGGACCACATAAATAACTGAAGCCACGGTTGAGGTCAGTACAAATTTGTTATAATCATGCCACAGAAGTCGTGATTGAGTTCTGTACAAAATGTCATAATCATAGTTTTTCTTAAAAGAACCTTAGGCACATGAAACGGGGAACAAAGGAATGAGTCTTTTGTAGGATGCTCCTCTCACTTCTTCGTGTGGAAGCCTTCTCCCTTGCCTTCTCTCTATAGCAATTTACTTGTGCCTGAAGGCTATTTCCATACCCTGTTGTCTATGGTGGACAGGTCTTTCAGTCCTGTATAGCAAAACCTGTCCCCCTTGGAATTGGTGGCGGGCATGTTCCTGTTCCTCTCCCCATGAGACTAAGAGCAATAAAGATTGAAGCAGCCTTTTTTTTCTGGTGCTTATGACCATAACTGCATCCGAAATCAGGTGCTGTTCAGACCTTCCAAATCAAGGTGGCAAAAAAACCAAACAATATCTTGAAGCAGCCTCTTTTGTCTGTTCTTTATGACTTTAACCCCATTGCAAAATTATGCACATTAGTGGTGCTCAGACCTTCCAAATCAAGGTGTTGTAAAAGCTATTTGAAGGTCATTACTTCTTTTTATCCAATTAGGTTGTTGGTAAGTATGCTGTTCTCAGTTGGGCTGACTTGTGGGTTTCTTTGGTCTTGTAGGCTTTAGATTTTCCACCTATGTGGAGGGTATGAATCTGTAAAAGATGGTGCTTACTGCTTTTGGCTGGGCAGGCTCTTTCTCTGAAACCAGCCTTCCTTCTTGGAATGGGTGGTGAAAACCTGATTTAAGAGTTAATTACAACAATAAATAATTGCACATAAAATGAAATACACACTTTACCATAACATTCTTGGACAGTAGACATCCCGTTGGCCCCAAAATTGGTGTCCCTTGCAGTATTTCTTTAGCTTTCATTCCATTAGAAGGATTACAACTCGAGATTCTTCAATCTTCTCCTGCTAACCAATTGCTCTTGCTATCATAAATAACCAGCAAGCCTTTTGGGTCATTTGCCCCTTGATTCACCCAGGACTTCTCCAATTTGACCCTTGGCTGGCCAAATGTTGCCCCAAATCAATTCGGGATGGGTTGGCTCCTGAAATCCCTTGATAATATTTAATTATCAACTGCTGATTTCAGTCCCTTGAGCCTTCAATCTCTGGCACGGATCCCAAGGTGGTTGCTAAACCCTAATTCTTGCTGTAAATTAGGGTTTACTACAGAAATTACAGATTAGCCCACCAAAAATGGATGAGATCTCCGAATGGCTAAGAATTGTTGAGAATGGCTGAGTATAGGCTGAAGGAGATGAGAGAATGCTGTAGAGAGAGAATTTTGAGATTTGTCGCAAAGAACTGATCAAAATCAGCTGTTGCCCTACTGTACCAGCCCCAAATGGATGCACCAACAACAATAGGAGCATCAGAGACTGTGATCTTCAGGAGAAAGTGCATCAGCAGCAATTGCTAGCTTCCCAAGGTCAAGAATATGCAATCTCCATCACCAAAATGGTCTCCAATGGCTAGGAAATGGCCCCAAAAGTTGGCAGTAATAGTCCAACACCTCTTCCCAACAGCTCCAAATTGAAAAAACGAGATTTTTTCTCCCTTCAGCCCTATTTAGCCTTTCCTCCACTTGCATAGGAAAGTTTTGCCAAGTGGCAGCTTTCTTAATCCATTTTCAGCAATTTTCAGCCATTTAATTAATTTTCAAAATTAATTAATTCTACAAATTAATTCAGCCCTTAATCCATGCCTAGAAAATTGACCTTGCTCATCCAAAAATTAATTGACTAGGCCATTTGCAACCCAAAGTGGTCCCATGTATTAATTGACCCTTGGACAAGTATTAATCCATTAATTAATGCCTAGTCCTTAGTGTCACCACTAACACTTAATGGCCAATTAATTGTCCTAGGGGCAAAGTGACACCAAAATTCACCTAGAATCTAACAAGTGTAACTTGTTACAACTTTTGCCTTTGACACCCATCTTTTTCACAGGGTCCTTCGGCCTTCAATTATGAAAAAGTAGCTTGTACCTTGCATCTTTTAATTGCACATTTGATTAATCCTTTAATCAAATGTCAATTAAACATAAGCAAAGCATCAAATTTTCACGTCATCGTGACATTCTCCGACTTCCCATTCTATTGAAAAGTCAAAATGGTGTTCCAATCATTGTCAGCATACTGCTCCTTTGCAATAACTTCTTCACATGTTGCAGTCCCTGTACTTTGGTTGTGGAGGGTAATAGGGGATGAAATTGTTTGATTGCCCCTAAGTTGCCTTCCTTTGTGTTGGTGAGGAACATCATACACAGTAAGTCACTCTACTCAAACACAGTGACACTGTCATAAATAAAGTTTAGCCTTGGTGATATCATCTTCTATATCAAGTAGAGTCTCACCATTGGCAGCAGTTCAAGAATAGAAGACCATCCATAGCTCCAAGCAAATTGGCACCTTCATGATCCAGACAAGCTCTTTTTGGTTTGTGCAGTAACTCCCAAGACAGGTTTGCAAGGTTTCAGTATTTTTTGGATTCAACACATGAACAAAGATTTCAAATGGTGGAAACATCTTAGGTCTGCGGCACGAGCTTAGATACCAACTGTAGGAGTTCCCTACCCGAGGTGACATTCAACACACACCAGTAGCAGCAGAGAGTGCGCAGGGGAGAGATTTTGCTATGGGTCAAAACATGGGTGCATTACATGGGCTTTCAATAGCTTTTCGTAGCACTAGTCTTTGCAAACATTTGACAGTGAACCAACTAACTTCCAAGTATATTCCACTTATCATTTTCAAGCTCCAGCAACTGGGTCACTAATATACGTATGGGTTGGCCATATTTCTTTCTTAGATGGTTCCGACCCTATTTCTACTTCTGTACATATGCCTATATGAATGAAACAGGTGGGTTACAAAGTCTTATATATTGATAACTTAATGGTTTAAATCAAAGAGCTCCACTCTTTAAACTTTATAAGCACATGCCTTTCTTTATTGTATACCAGGTTGATATGATGCAAGTTTGATCAAACATTCATCTCTTTTGCGCATGGCTGTGTTGCCTTTTATTGTATTGCTTTGGTTTTCTAGGGTTTTTTGGTGGGTGGTTTTGTGTGCTTGTGGGCAGGATTTTAGATCACCACATTATCCATCATAATCATCGTCACTATTCTGTTGAACATGACATGCTTACTTCAAAGTATTACAGTACGCATTATGTTTGATATTACACTAACATATTTCTTTGTTCTGTTTCTAGTGCATCTCTAAACTTGAAGCCAAAATGACGACAGACAAAAGACATGGAGCACTATTGTTCCTTTACATTATCCTAGAGGAGGGAGCTCTGACATTTTCATGAAACCATAAATGGAGCACATTCGAATAAAGGTGGGCAGAGACTACCAGAGGATACATGAGCATGTTCAGACCTCATCTAGGCGCAAATACAATCCCAGATGTAGTATAATGTCCATATCATACTTCACCAGTGTTCTTTGTTTATTTGGGGGCAGTAAACTAATTAAAGGATGATGCATACTTTTCAAGAATCACGTTTGTATTTCAATGCTAACGTTGCTTTGGTTGCAAGGATGTAATCTGGTTGTATACTACATATTTTGTGTCAACACTACATTATAAATTTGTACAAATCTCAAGGAAAAATTTGTGCATATAAGATGCTTAACTAATTTTAACCGACTGTTGAAGAGCTTTTGAAAGGATAAAATGACTCTTGAATTTAGGGATATGATGATATACATCACAAAGGCATCATATATGTGATGGGTATATAAAGCCTAGAGGATATTAAACCTCATGCATTTTTAGGCATTGTGGGGATTCATGGAAAATGGTTGTGCCCATATTGAAGAAAAGTAGCAGTTTCATGAGAGGTGTGTCAATGTCTGTAATGCCACAAAATAACAACACAAGCGTGCACAATTTCAAAAAAATTATTTTATCAAGGTATGATTGCATGATTGGGGTATGAATGCATATGTTGTCCCATTTGATGCCCAAACATGTTGCACAAAAATTCTCCTTGTTAATTGTATGACGGTTGAATTAAAAATGTCTAGCAAATGAAAGTTCTGTAGATATAATTAAGAAAACAACCTTGTCTCCCAAGGAAACTTAGCATAAAGAAGACATGTTGAAGCTTGATAATGAAGGAAGCATGAGTGGAGTGGAAGGACCAATCATTCATTTAGTGAACTCTTGAAGCATTGCATGCAGAAATCATTGAACCCACTTGGCACCGTAACAATCTCCATACTTGGGCAAACAAATCAGGGTGCATGTAGTTGGATCAATTCTAATTAGCATATCGAGCATGCTAATTATGATTGTAGTTTTCACCTCATCAATTGTTTTGTGCCTCTTGGTTTATTACAAACTAAAGTTAGGGATCAAATTCAACATTATGAAGAAAGACGATTTTGCACCTTTGAACAAGGGAAGTCTTTGCCTACTTTGTAAGTTTGAAGTAAGTAATAATCAAAGGCTTGCTTGCTTTTGGTAACTATACCTTGTAGAAATAACTATTGACTTTATAGGACCATTAATATCACTATTCTAGTGGTAAGATAATTTTAGAATCTTCCTTTCTATGGCAATTGCTGATTTGAAGTTTTTAGCTTAAGTGTGGGAGCATATGGGAGAAATCCACATTTTGCTTTCCTCTTTGAAGTGCTCTCTTCCTAGTTTCAACCTCAAGGTCTTCTTCAATTTCTTGATGTTGATGTTCGAATTTAAAAGTGAATCCTTGTCATTTAGATACTTCTTGTTCTTGAGGAAACAACTTTTAACTACCAAGTAGATAGATACTTCTTGTTCTTGAGGATTGTGGAAACAGCAACTTTTAACTACCAAGTAGGTAGATAGACATATCAACTTGGTTGCATGAAGATTGGTTTCACTTTTACCTACATTACAAACTCTACATATGCCCAAAACACACGCACGTGTGTGCACACACACATACAGATTTCCATTGTGATTTATATTTTAGATCAAACAATTATGTTGCTACAAAACACACATGCTTACACACACACAAGTATGGATGGATCGTAGTGGACTACTATTATTATGTTAAGTCTTTAGCATAATGCTACCAAGTGGTTATTGATCCTATTGGAAATGCTCTTCTCCTTAAGTGGTTTTGACAGTCAGGGAAAAAGAAAACCCTTTCTACAACCCTAGGATTCCAATGCTTTACAAATAGGCACTCACATAAATTCTTTTTGAAGAGGCATACATAGAAGTGAGTTCGACAAAACTCCCCTTCTTCCTTTCTCTGCTGAACACCATTGGATGATATAATGATAGCTTGGGCTTCTACTCCTCCTCTTCTTCTTGGATGGTATCTTACTGCTCAACATACACTGTCGTGTCTCTGTTAGGACAACTCAACATTTGGTGGCCTGCTCTCCATTTCAGGCTTATTGAGCTTGATTGCTCATGACTCTACATTTCGCTGAACATAACTAATCGTTCTATTCTATTCAATTTTGTTATTTTTTATATAGTGCTCTTTGGGCAAATAATTGGCACCTTTCACATAGTCTGTAAGTAGCATACAGTAACAGTGTCATGCTGATTTGATGTACTAATATGCAGTGGCGGCGTCTATACTAGGTGCGCAACCTGCATGCGACAACCTACGTGTTGCGCAGCTCCCTTCCAACAGCCATCTCCTCAAAACGGCTACCAATAAGTGGACGGTGCATCTACTGGAGTAATAATAACTCCATAGCTCCAGTGAGCACGACCTGCATAAAATATCAAAAGGCAGGCTTATTCAGTACAAGCAGTTGCCGCCATCTTCTAACGGTCCTCTAAATGCAACATCAGTGTGCAGATGGAATTTAATAAAATGATTAGCTTTTACTGTTACCTAATACTGTCACAGTATATACTATAACGACACTCATAGGTTTACTTCTGTGATGATAGGCTTACTACAGTACCGCTTCAAAATAGTAGCCGCTGCCGATGTACAGCAAAGGTGCATCTGCATACTATATTGCACCAACCAAGATACCTTTGATCTGGAGAAGGTCACTACATAAGTGGGGTCATTCTAATATTGATTAGCAAAGGCATCCCACTAATTAGCAAGGGTGGAGATCTGGATTCGTGGATCGATAAATGGGCTAAATATATCAGTCTAACAAACACCGATGACAAAAGACCCAACTATCAAAAGCACAGCCTAATACTTCTGACCTGGTGATCCATTGTTGAAGAGGTAAATCGAGTACAATTCGGTCATGCTTCATATCTAAAGCCGTCATCCGTGAACTTGGATGCTTGTTCCTCTTCGTTTGACAGCTAGCATCTCAATCAATCGATTGCTAGTCCTTTCACAGTTTGAGAAGAGGGGGGATAAGATGTCCATAAAGGGTGAAGTAAGTAGAAATCATCCAACAATCACTATGAGAAAATGGCTCAACTACCCAATGTCATAGATCTCGCAGATGAAGGACCCCGTAGGCTAACTCAGTTGTTCCCGCCGAACCGAAAGGGGAAACCGAAACTTACATCCGGCGCATATGTGTCGATTATGAACCATAAAATAAGCGCCGAAAATAGACCTTTCCATCAGATTTTGCTAGTTTTGATAAACCAGAAACCACCCACTACTACACAACAATGGCTAAAACTCTATGGTGCAGCGCAGGATTGCTGGAACAATGCTTCTCTCTCTCTCTCTCTCTCTCTCTCTCTCTCTCTCTCTGTGCCCTCCGTTGATGTGGTTCTTCACAACGTTCTCTCTCTCTGCGCCTCCATAGCTTGCTGCTCGCAAAAATTTATGTCTGTTTCTCCAAAGGTCCTAAGCAACATTGCCATCTTACAAGCTCCATATTTCTCAGTTTATCCTACTCTTTCTCTCTCTGTCTCTCACACACAGATCATTCAATCACACACTCTTTCTTTGTTTGAATTGAATTGAACTGCCAATGGATCGTGAAGAGAAGCTGCCTTGATGATGATGTTGCTGTTTCCAGAAGCAGACAGTGCTTTGTCCATGGCTTTACTGTTGGGAACCTTCCTCTACTTCTTCGTTCTCCTTCCATATGTTTTGCAAGCCATGTCCAGTGTACGGACATATTTTCGAGAATGGTGGATATTTCCCAAGCAGCACCGAATGTCGTACATATCTTTCCAATATCTTCTTCACGTTCTTTTGGCCTACAAAAGGTGATGACAAGTTGCATCCTCCCATCGAACCAGAGAGAGTGCTTCCGTTACACACCCAAACGCCGCCGCCCAAGTCCACCAACACGGGCCAATAGGAACGCCAGACAACTCCAATAGGGGGTATTGAATGCTCCCCCCGCCCTATTTCAGCGTTTCGCAGGGCAGGGGAGGCCCCCCTCCCCCCTCCGAGTTCGTCCGCAAGGCCTGAGGTCGGGTCTCTTCATCTCTCTCACCAATCAGCTGTTGCGTGCCGGGTCCCTCCCTCTCTTTCACGTTGTATGGAAGCTGTTGTCGATGCTGCTGCTGTATAAACGTGGTTTAGGGTTGCCGTGCCTGTGTTCATCTCTCTTGATCAGGTTGGAAGCCATGCCTGTGATTAATTTGCATGTTGCCTGTGCAATCCATCTTTGTTAAACTAATGTGTGGCTTCATTTTTTCTGTTTGCAAGTGCTTGTAGGTTGTAATCTCATCCATCACAGGTGCTTGTAGGTTGTGATCTCATCTTTCACATGTATGCTCTCTCTCTCTCTCTCTCTCTCTCTCTCCCCTTAAGGGCTTTGTAGCTATACTATGCCGTTGCTATCGATTGCACCTATATAGGCAGTAGTAGTGACTTAAAGCCCTGCCTTGTTTCCACTCTACGTGTGATTCTCTATACCCAGTGGTGAACCCTCTTATGTGCGGCGTCACGAGGGTGTAGTCCTGGGATGTGTCTACATTGTCCCGCTTTTGGATTGAATAATACAAGAGTATACCTTGAGCTCATATCGTATTACCTTTCTGTGCCGTGTTGAGTGCGTAACGAGTGCAGGTTTATCACACTTGGTATCAGAGCAACTCTTGCTCGGAGTGAAGGAGTACTCACGGAAGCAGGAGGAAAGATCCAGTGCCCCGAAGAGATCAAAGTCGTAACGACCCACAGTGCGACGCCCCACGTCGCGTCGCCCTCCGACGCGTCGCCCCAACCTCGACATCCCACCGTCTGAAGATGTGACGCGGCTTCCCCGCGGCATGACCCACACCACCACAGGCGAAACGCGGCTTCCCCGCGTCGACACCACCACCAACCACATGGAGGAAGAAAGGGAGAACATCACCCTCCCGACACTGGAGGAGAGGAAGAAGAGTAGGGGACAAGAATGGAGAGTGGCCCAAGAGGAGAAGGTGGCCGGACTAGAAAGACAATTAGATGGTATGTCAGGCATGCTAGAATCAATATGGAGGAACATGCAGATGAAAGAAGAAGAGGAAGAAATGAGGAAAAAACTAGAAGTAGAGCAGGGCTATAGAGAATGGGTGAGTCAACAACAAGAAGAGGAGAAGAGACACCGAATGCAAGAGAAGATGGATAGATCGGGTAGAGAGGAGTAATCTAGGAGGTCGCAAGATACAAGGAACGAGAAGGAGAAAGTAGTAGAATTAGGAAGCAAAAAGAAAGACAAGAAGAAAGAGAAGAAGTACCATCGCAAAGAAGAGGAAGATAGCAGTAGTTCAGAAGATGATTATGGAAAATTCAAGATGCCCCAACCCGCCAAGTACAAGGGAGAGAGAGATGGGTTGGTTCTGAAGAAATGGACCGCAGAGGTGGATAGGTACTTAAAGTATTCAAAAATTATCGAAGACAGGAAGGCGGAGGTGGCAGCCATTTACTTGGAGGAGGACGCTGCCAGTTGGTACCTGTTAGAACAAGAGCAGGGCCACACAATCTGTTCGTGGGAAGAACTCTAGGAAGAACTAAGGACTACTTTATTCCAAAGCTGGAGAAATTCAAAGTGAGAGATGAATGGAGAAACCTCAAGCAAGCACAGGGAAAGATGAAAGAGTATGTTAGCAAATATAGGCAAATCATGTTGCAGCTACCAAACATGGATACGGACACTAAGCTACATGGATTTTTGTTTGGGATGCAAGAATGGGCTAGAAGAGATGTGGAGAGACAGGAGCCAACAAGCTTAGCAGAAGCCATGAGAATGGTTGAACGACTGGTGGACTTGGAAGGCAGAAGAACAACAGAAGGGAATCAAAATAGGTTCAACAACAACTTCAATAACACCTTCAACAACAACAACTCCTGGAACCAGAGGTCCAATGCTCCTAGAGGGGCATTCACAGATACAAGGAGTCAAAACACCACTAACACCACGGCCGTATCCCAAACCGCATTAGTACCAAGAGGAGCAGCAGGGAGATGGGGAAACAATCACTACAAGCCAACCCCTAGCACATCATATGGGCCCGCAGGATCAAACACATTATGGTGGAGACCCCCAGGCCCTTTCACCGGCATCAGATGCTTCAAATGCGGGGGTCCACACTACCAAAATAGATGCCCAATAGAAGACACATCTTCATCGAGTGGATCAAGGGTGAATGCAACTTGTGTATATGGAGGAGAAGAACCACTACCACCGCGTATCCAGGAAATTCCAAATGGGAGTGAAGAGAGCATGGACCACCCAAGGGTAGGGTCAGTTAGTGCCCAATGCATGGCAGCCAGGGTAGCGGTAGTCCATCATCTATACATCAAAGGCCGAATGGGTGAAGGAAACCAACCTATCATGGTGGACACAAGAGCAACACACAACTTTATGACACCACAGTGTGCAGCAAAACATGGATTGAAGCTATCAAAAGCCCCAGAAGGATTAACAGTAACATTCGCACAAGGAGAAGCTAAGGAAGTAAAACAAGTCTTTGCAGTCCAAGTGGAAGCCGACAAGTGGAAAGCGAAACTCAACTTCTTAGTAATCCCCATGGATGATTTTGAAGTGATATTAGGCTTAGAATTCTATGACAAGTATGTCATTGCAATGTTTGGTAAGGGTGCGAATGAAATGATGCTAGATATGCAAGGAGAAGGCGTCAGAGTAACATGCGAAAGAATGTAGCTACTTGGTAGGACCCCAATCAAGGTGTAAATGAAGAAGAATAAGCCATGAGTATCATGCCAAACAATAAAACCAACTGCAAACCAACCAAAGGGCCAGACCCAAAAAGCACCAGTCCAAGGGGCCGTTATCAGGCCACGTATCATGACATGCAGTGCAAAACAAGTTGAGAAATCAGTCAAGCAAGGAGATATGGTCTATCTGTGTATGATCCGGGCCGACCAATTGAAGAAGAAGAAAATGGCAAGAAACCCAAACAACAAAAGAGGAACACAGAAGTGGCAGAAATACTTGAAGAATTCAAAGATGTAATGCCAGCCGAACTACCCAAGGGTCTACCACCCAGACGAGATGTGGATCACAAGATTGAGCTGATTCCAAGGTCTGCCCCACTGGCCCGAGCTCCCTATCGTATGAACCACACCGAGCTCATGGAATTGAATATGCAACTACATAAACTAGAAGAACAAGGATTCATCCACCCTAGCAAATCCCCCTTTGGTGCTCTAGTGTTGTTTGTAAAGAAGAAGGATGGGGGACTTAGACTCTGTGTAGATTATAGGGCTCTTAACAAAATCACCATAAAAAACAAATACCCTATGCCCCTAGTGGAAGACCTCTTAGATAGACTGCATGGGGCCAAGCACTTTAGTCTGATTGATCTTAGATCAGGATACCACTAAATCCGCATAGCCGAAGAAGATATCCCAAAAACAGCCTTCCGTACCCGATATGGTAGTTTTGAGTGGTTAGTATTAGGGTTCGGCCTAAGCAATGGGCCAGATACATTTTGTGGCCTCATGGATGAAATTTTTAGACCGGAGATAGATATCTTTGTCATTATCTACATAGATGACCTCCTAGTCTACAGCAAGACCTTAGAAGAGCACAAGCAATACTTACGCTAAGTTTTTGAAAAACTGCGGTAGCATCAGTTATACGCCAAGCCGGAAAAATGTGAGTTCGCAGTGAAAGAATTGGAATTCTTAGGCTTTATTGTAGGAGCAGATGGAATCAAAGTGGACCCTAAGAAAGTGGAAGTTGTCCAAAGATGGCCTGTACTGAAAACTGTAAGAGAAGTGCGGGAGCTCCTAGGCTTCACAATATTTTGTCGAAGATTCATCAAGGATTATAGCCTTATCACTGCCCCCCTCTCCCACCTCACCAAAGAAGAACACTTTTTTACATGGGGGAACGTGCAACAGGAAGCCTTTGAGCAGATGAAGAAGTGCATGAGCCAAACTCCCGTCCTAAGGGTGCCGAACTTCACCAAACCCTTTGAAATCTCTACAGATGCATCTGACTATGGCATAGGGGGTGTACTGGTCCAAGAGGGTTACCCCATTGCGTATGAGTCAAAGAAATTTACCGATGCTGAAACAAGGTGGATCATACATGAGAAGGAAATGTTGGCAATCATCCACTGCCTTAGAAAATGGAAGCACTATGTTCAAGACAAGCATACAATAGTCTTCACTGACAATATCTCCCTCAAATACTTCCAATCCCAACCCAAGTTATCAGCAAAGCAAGCCAGCTGGCTAGACTTCCTAGCCGAATTTGACCTGGAGATTAAGCACAAACCCGGCTCTACTAATAAAATAGCAGATGCCTTGAGCCGGAAAGCTGACCTGAAAGCTGTCAGTGTGGTCAGCAGCAACTTCATAGAACTTGTCAAAGAGGCCCTAGAACAAGATCAAGAAATGCACAAGATAATCAAAGATGTGGAAGCAGAGAAGACACCACATGGAATGTACACCTTAGAAGAGGGTATTCTATTTTTAGGCAAGAGATTGTATATCCCCAACAATGTGGAATTAAAGAAACTCATCCTACATGAGATACACGACGGCAAGATTGGAGGCCACAAAGGGCAAAGCAAAACCTTGGAGGCCCTTAGGAAGCAGTTCTTTTGGCCGAACATGAAGGAAGAAGTGATAGACTACATCAAAACTTGCCCCACTTACCAAATGGTCAAAGCACGAAGATCAAGACCAGCCGGACTACTACAACCATTACCAGTACCTAACCGCCCATGGGATGTCATTAGCATCGACTTCATTGTGGAGCTACCGAAATCCCATGGGTACACAATCATCTTTGTAGTGGTGGACTATTTCTCCAAACAGGCCCACTTCATCTCGGCCAAACCACCACTGAATGCCAAGGAAGTAGCACGCCTCTTCTTCACACATGTATTCAAACTGGATGGCTTACCACAGGCCATTGTATCAGATAGAGATGGAAGATTCATCAGCAACATGTGGAAGGAACTCTTCAAGACTCTGGAAACCCAACTGAGATTCTCATCATCCTTCCACCCGGAGACAGATGGACAGACAGAACGAGTCAACCAAGGCATCGAAGATTACCTTCGCAGCTATGCTAGAGTGGATCAGAAAGATTGGGCCTTGTACTTTGATGTCTTGGAATTCCACTATAATAGCTCCATCCATTCGGCTATGGGGTACTCTCCCTTTGAGTTAGCCACAGGAAAAGAAGTCATTACACCACTGGCCTTAGCATCCGGAGCGGCCAAAGCGGAGGATCAAGATGCAAAAGAATTCTTGAAGAAATGGAGAGATCGCAATGCAGCAGTTAAGCAAAGTCTCGAGCAGAGCAAAATAACAATGACAGAGCAAGCAAACAAGAAGAGAAAGGCTGTACTATTCACCAAAGGAGACATGGTCCTAGTGAGCTCTAAGAATATGTCACTTCCCAAAAACATGACCCCCAAGTTCAATCACCGCTACTATGGACTCTACCAAATCACTTAAGTGCTGAACGAAGTCACCTACAAGCTGGACCTGCCAGACAGTGTTTGTGTTCATAATGCATTTCATGCTCGTCTTCTGCGCAGGTTCTATCCCGACAACCCATGGGGACGGCGCGTACCAATGCTCCATTCCAATGGTCCCTTCGAAGTAGAAGCATTCCTTCGACGCCGGGAACAAAGAGGCTTCCCCGAATACCTCACCAAGTGGCATGGGCGTCCACTTAAGGAGGCCACTTGGATCTCAGAAGCGGAGGCCCGTGAACGCGAAAAGGATGCCTTCGCCCTTTGGCTCGAGGAGAACCCCCTTGCTCCTTCTACCGACCCTTGAGCCGCCCCAACACTTCAACAAATAATGCGGTTCTCAATCATAGACCCCAAATGTGCCTCCACTCCTCAAATGTAATCGAGTCGAGGGTGGACTCGCATGGTAGCAATCATCACAAATAACTCCATCAAAAAGAAAAAAAAAGCCCCAGCGTCTTAGTGCAGCAGACACTGGCCAATCTGATAGTATAGACGGTGTTAAGACCCCACGGTCCCCTTAGACCGGCAGACACTGACCAGCTTGCTAAAAAAAGTTGCGTTAAGACCTCGGATGAGTCAAATAACAAACGCTACCCTTAGATTGCTGAAGTCAGCAATCCAATAAGTGGGGGTGAGTGTAAGGGCTTTGTAGCTATACCATGCCGTTGCTACTGATTGCACCTATATAGGGAGTAGTAGTGACTCAAAGCCCTGCCTTGTTTCCACTCTACGTGTGATTCCCTATGCCCAGTGGTGAACCCTCTTATGTGCGGCGTCACGAGGGTGTAGTCATGGGATGTGTCTATGTTGTCCCTCTTTTGGATTGAGTAATATAAGAGTATACCTTGAGCTCATATCGTGTTACCTTTCTGTGCCATGTTGAGTGCGTAACGAGTGCAGGTTTATCACACCCACACCCCCCCCCCTTCACACACACACACACACACACACACACACACACACACACACACACACACACACACACACACACACACACACACACACACACATGCATCATACATCAATGTTTTGAATCTCTCAAAGGAAAAATCTAAAGGCATTCGTTTTAGGTAATGTGCTTGCAAGATTTCCATCAATCCCTCTCCATCATGTAGATTTATGAGCTACCTTTTTTAATAGGGTATCCCTTGTCATCTCACATTCGCAATAGCCCTTATCAAAATTTTGAAAATAAAAGTAAGAAACCATTTTGTAATGAATATAATAGTGAGAATATATGAATTACACTTCTGTTATTCATTGAATTTAGGACATGTAAATATTTGATTCTGGAAGTCTATTTGATTCGTATTGAAAGAGCCACCCTACTTTAACACTAGTAGATTGCTCTTTGATTTCCCTTCAGCTGATGAATATGTTTCTAATTTTTCATGGCTCAAAGTTCACTTTGAAATTCATGGTGACTGAAAATTAATTGCTACCACCATCATGGACTAAATTGGACAATATACTTCTCCTATTTGCCGAATTTAGGACACGTAATGAATGTAATAAGACTTAAGACTAGATTTTGCCTGCTTATTTCAGAATCTAGATTGCCTTGTAGTGGTGCTGCCTTTGCTAGAAGTCACTGGTAGATTGCTCTTTGATTTCCCTTCCGCTCTGCTGATTATGTTTTTAATTTTTTATAACTCAAAGGTCACTTTGAAATTCATGATGACTTAAATTTAATTTTTACCACCATCATGGATTGAATTGGATAGTATACTTTTGCTATTTACTGAATTTAGGATATGTAATGGATGTAATAAAACTTAAGACCAGATTTTGCCTGCTTATTTTAGAATCTAGATTGCCTTGTAGTGGTGCTGCCTTTGCTAGAAGTCTATTTGATTCACATTGAAAGAGCCACATTGCTTTGACACTAGGCAGATTGCTCTTTGATTTCCCTTTAGCTGAAGAATATGTTTTTAATTTTTCATAGCTCAAAGTTTGAGTTTGAAATTCATGGTGACTGAAATTTAATTGTTACCACCATCATGGACTGAATTGGACAGTGTTACAAATGTTTCAAAATAGTATGTGTAGGTTGTGCCCTCTCCATAATTCCCCCTGTGTAGTAGGATGTCTCTCTTGCATTGGGATTGGATTGCATGACCGATCCATACATATCTACTTTTTTTTTCAAGTATTAACCAATCTAGACATATTGTCCCCCATTTCAACTCTTGCATTGGGGTCAATGGATTGCATGACCGATCCATTAATGAATTGATTAAGGCCCAATCTATAAATTGAATGTTGTCAGATTCGTCATGCATATATTGATTATACATACCTACTTTTCAAGTATTAACCAATCTAAACGTATCGTCCCCCATTTTTTCTCTTGCATTGGAGTCAATGGATTGCATAACCGATCCATTAAAGAATTGACTAAGGCCCAATCTATAAATTAAATGTTGTCAAATTCGTCATGCATATATTGATTATACATATGTTGATAATGTACAAATGGGTTATGCTTCATTTGATTGTGTTGTCTAGACTAATCTTGCATGATTTGAATGTGTATACATTGATTATGTATACACTTATTGTGTATAGATTGTCATACATGATTTGAATATGTATACACTGATTATGTATAGATTATTATACATGATTTTGTATAAGCTAATAATGTGTAGATTATGATATCTAATTTGAATATGTATACACTAATATATAATGATTATGTATACAGATTGTCTAGTATAGTTATGCGTACACTTATTATGCATATATTGATATCGTCTTATAAAGTTATGCATACATTGATTATGTATAGATTGCCATACATGATTTGAATATGTATACATTGATTATGTGTAGATTATCATACGTGATTTTGTATAAGATGATAATATGTAGATTATAATACTTGAATTGAATATGTATACACTAAGGCATTTTTTTGTATTGACTCGTGTTGGTGGACTTGGGCGGCCAAGTTTGGGTGTGTAATGGCCCTATTTATACAATGATTATGTATACATATTGTCTCATAAAGTTATGCATACACTTATTATGCGTATATTGATATTGTCTCATAAAGTTATGCATTCGGCAACTATGCATATACAAATTGTCTCATAAAGTTATGCATTCGATAACTATGCGTATATTGATATTGTCTCATAAAGTTATGCATTCGGCAACTATGCATACACAAATTGTCTCATAAAGCTATGCATACAATGATCTTGTATACAGATTGTTTCATAAAGTTACGTAAAGAACAATAATGGATCAATTATGTAAATAACAATAAACCTCTTAGTCCATCCGCATATTGTAAATAACTATATTAATCAAAGACAAGTGAATGCAAGGAGCATAATAAAGTGTTACGACTCATTCCTTTGTAATGAGTTTCAACTATACTTTCCACATGACAAGCAACTTTTAAAATCGTTTTATTATTTTCATGCGTAAGCTGGAGCTTGATGGATTCACAAGAAAGCACTCCCATGGAGGAGTTTCAACAGTTCGTGTCTCAAATGAGTGAGGATGCAATATGTAGTAATGACTTTATGTACTTTTCGAGCCAAAGTGTGGGTGTTCCAAGCCACATTCCAAGCCATAGTGTGGGTGGCGATATTCTTGTAAATGTGTTTCCAAACCACCCTTTTTTGATCAGTCCTCATCCTCCTTAATTCACATTGTTCCAATGACCAAGACAATTAGGTATAGAGAGACCCACAACAATACACAATAATATAATTCTTCACCCACCAATTCCACATGATCCTCAACATGGCCCCTCGACACCACCACAACAAGAACCGCAAGCAATAAGTTCCTGTGATGCAATCTAGGACACAAGTGACGAGGTTGACGTGGTTCAAAACGAAGTACCAATGGTGTCACTTTTTGAAAGTGCCAACAAGCAGCGTCCACACGGCATTCATCGAAATTTGATGCACCAAAACCTCCTAAACCAAAGAGGGTGTGAAAAGGAAGGAATCAGGAAGACACACCTTGTTCACTCGAGACACAAGTTCATTCAACGACCACAAAAAAATGGTTTGGTTTGTGTGGAAGGATGCATGGACAGTACAACTCATTCACATTCGAGGATCCATGAGTGCGGAGTTTTCAAAGCCATCGGAATCAAGGAGTGGATATATGGTCCAAGGTAGCCACACAACTAGCATCGTTATTTTTGGAGTTTGACAAAGATGGTGAGGCATGTAGAAAACGTTGGGGATGCATCTATGTGTCATATAGAAAGGATAAGGTGACCCATAATGCCATATTAGGCAATGATCACAAGATCACTTGCCAATGGTATGATCTTGTGGATGAATATATGTGGAATCGTGCCAATGTTGTAAGTAATGCACATGCCTCATTTGTCAGTGGGTTATCTTCTCGAGAAGACAACACTACATTAGTCTCCAATGATCCAGGTGAACACACTCAAGAAGACATTGTCTCCAATGAGCTTTCGAAGATCAAGCAAGATCAAACGACCAGCCAAGGAGCACAAAATAAGAAGGGTAGAAAGATAGAGGAGTCTCTTAGTGACATGGCTAGCACCGCCTAATCAATGTTAGCCAACAAAAAAGTAAACTTAGAGGAAAAGAATGCATTTGAAGAGCGCAAACTCATTATCATGAATACACTTACCTCCTCTGTATCTAGTCTATTAAATGCAATCAAAAGTCTTAAAAAGAAATGATGGTTTCAAAAGTAGATGAATTTGGAACTTTAAAAAAATAAAAATAAATTCTACTTATACATCTCTCTTCAATTGTCTCATAAAGTTTCGTCATATCTTTTAACAAGTGAATGGACGATGAAAGTCGTATGATAATTTGTGTCATCAGTGTTGTAGTTGCTGTCATGGCAATGTTTCAGGTATTGTTAAATGATTTGGATGACATGGACGATGACAGTATGCAATTGCATACTTTGATGGAGTACATGGCTCGGAGTTATGTTGGATGTCGAGCTAGGATAGGTCATCGAAGGCACGATTAACAATTATAATGGGCCTATCCTAGGCCACAAACTTTTATGGAGCAGGGGCTTCTGGGGAGTTATTCAAACTGGATGTTTGACAGCAAGTTACGAGTTAGCAGGAGCACATTTGAATATCTCGTCATGAAGTTAGCACCACAAATGAAACACAAGAACACGAACTATCAAAGAGTAATACCTATTGAGAAGTGAGTCTATGTGGCTTTGCATCGCCTGGTGAACGGCTCAAATTTGGGACCTATAGCTGATTTGTACGGGGTCTCAACTTCATTTATATGGTTGGTTGTTATGGACTTTTACGATGCACTGGTTGCATCTAGATTGCATGGTATTACATAAAGTGGCCAACATCACAACAAATGCAAAAGTATGCATATGCATTTCAGGCCCTTTGAGGTATACCATATGTTGTTGGTGTAGTAGATGGTAGTCATATATCCATCCTTGCCCCAAGTGAAGATTATTTTAATAGGAAGGGCTTCCACTCAATTATTCTACAGATAAGTGTGGCAGCCAATTGTGTTGTTTGGGACTATGATATTGGTTGGGAAGGTTCTATGCACGATTGGAATGTTTTTCAATGTTCATATCTAAAAAAACGATGCACAAACAAAGCTTTGGGACAATACTGTCTACTAGGCGATTGTGCTTATCTGTACGCTTTTGGATGCTTCCTTCTTTTAAGGATAGTAAGGATGGACTATCTCTGGACTATTATTATTGGAATGATATACAATCAAGTACTCCTATGCCAGTTGAAAGAGCATTTGGCATCCTTAAAGCACGATTTCATATATTGTTGAAGAGATGTGCCATGCTTTTACAAAATGTCCAAAAGATGGTGGTAGCATGCCTTGTTCTACATAATATATACATTATGCATGGAGATAGTTTTGATGATGCATGGATACGTGAAGCGACAATAGAACTTGAGAGAGAAAGTAATGTACCTCGTCAAGACATGGACCAGCAAAATAGTTTGAGGAATGGATTAGCAGAACACAACTACCACGCAAGCAATTCAAAGAGCTCAATCATCGGAGCCAACACAAGGGGTCAAACCATCCTAGGGGAGAACTTGAAGAGACAACATTGCTCGAGCCATGTTTCAAGAGAGAGAGAATGCAAATGTGAGCATAGTCTTTCGTGATTTTAACTTTGCAGAGATCAACGACGAAGACAATGGTGAGTAAACTTCTGTAGTATCTGCATTGCAGGTGGAAAGGTGGAAAGAGGGGTGGTGTGCTAATAAAATTTCCCTCTTTCCACCTTTCCATAGAGAGGTGGATACCCGGTGGATAGAACCATGCCTCAAAACAACATGATGAAAGGGTTCAACTCCCCTGCTCTCTTTTTCATTACCAATTTGTGTTAGTTTTATTAGTTGCTTTTTTTTTGGTTTTGTAACATCAATTTGTGATACTTATAGCCAATGATTGTGTAAATCGTGAATTGCAATAATAATTGTAAGTGCCAATAATGACTAACATGTATTAGTATGCCAGTAATATGTGTTAAAATGCTTCTTCCAAATATCAAGTTGTGTGAGTAGCTCTTATAAAGGGTTGGAAACCCTAGGATTGGAAAATGCGTTCTCTTTTTCCCTTAGTGTAAAAACCACTTATGAAGAAGAGCTTTTCCAATAGGTTAATGTATGATAACCACTTTATAGCATTATGCTAAAGGCTTAACATAATAATAGTAGCTAGCCCCCTAATAATGATCTATC
This sequence comes from Lygodium microphyllum, assembly GCF_053477565.2. Lineage (NCBI taxonomy): Eukaryota > Viridiplantae > Streptophyta > Polypodiopsida > Schizaeales > Lygodiaceae > Lygodium > Lygodium microphyllum. The sequence goes on along the minus strand of NC_141150.1, from coordinate 80,001,460 downwards.
CATAGCTCATGTGTTGCCAAAATGGGTGGTTGCACATGAAGGGACCATTGCCCATACCGTGTGGTCCTTGAGGTATCCACCAATAATTAGCACATCGTAAGAACTATCGGTTGTTGTAGATCCATCTATTAAAGAGGGTGGTGGTTCTTAAGGAAGCTTATACAAGTCTTGTTAATTTAGCCTTTTGGAACCCATTATCTACGAACCTTTGCACAAGTATGTGAATTTGCTTGAAAGTATTATAAGGCAGATTGTTGGAATACAATATAAGCACAAACTATGAAATGAGGATCTTGTTTGATCAGGAGGAAGGTCTATTCCCAATACAATGTATGTACATTATATGTTTGAAAGTAAGCTTATCCTTTTTATCATATATATGGATAGTAGATGCTTGAGAAGCACAAGAAATAGTCAAATTGAAAAAAATTGTGGAGGTCGAGAGAAAGTGAGTGTTATTTAGGAAATAGAATTCATTATCCAAAAGGTGAAATTTAAAGGGGGGCATCAGCATAGATAATAAAAGGAGAATTATCTTGCTACTGAAAAAAGATAGTAGGGTTAATAGGAATACTCACCAAAAGAATGTCATCATAGAATCTAAAGGTGTGGATGACATGCTTGAGAATGCCAAATCTTTGTGAAGTAGCTAAGTTTTTGAAAAATTTGTATTTGAAGAAGAAAAGGTATAAGTTACACTATAAAGGATGAGCAACTAAATCCCATCCCACAACATTGCCTTTTTGTAGTGTCAGTAAGAGAAACGTAGGAGTTATTGATAATCCACTCGTGAAGAGAATCACAATCTTTTGAAGTTAGACCTTGTCCTTTTTTAACCGAGGTCCATGAAGCTTTAAAAATAGTCATCTTCAATGAAAAGGAAATCAACTTTGGTATGCCCAAAAGCCATAGTTATAATGTTACCAATAACTTTGATTAGACCATAGTCACCATTGATTGGGATGTTTTCATAATATTTTGTTATATTGGCAAAGTAGCAACATTTGAAAATGGATTTAGGGAGGTTGATAAATGCCTCCTGTCCTAAGCTAACGAGCCAATAGGATTGGATATTCATGCTTGAAATTAAGTAGACTTGCTCATTTGGCTTAGTTGTGATAGATTTCATTGCATCATTGTAGGCATTAAGTATGCAAGCTAATTTAAGAGTATAGTTGGTACAAAGAGAGTGGGGTGCATCTATAAGGCATCAAAATTCATTTTTGTTTACTTTAAAAGTATACATAAGATATGGCTTGTAGTTATAAGGTGCTTTGTACCCATATTTATTTATCATATATTGAATGTTGTTGGTGAGTATCTCAGTATCCATGTCAATACATTCAAAGTCCTTGCCATTAAACCTTTCTAAAGCCAAATCCCTAAGCAAATTTTTGCAAAAAAATGAAGGGTTATTGGCATCCTTGTCTATATCGGCACTATGAAAGTTCATACGTAGAGCCTTTAGTTCCATCCCATTAACCATTTAATCAAAAGATAATGTTGAGAACTTATTGTCAAGAGAGTTGTCAATTAATATCGAATAATTGACAAAGTTCCCAAAAACCATCCTTCAAGGGACTCTTGCTTTAACAATATCAAAAGCTCTAGGGAGGATATGGTTGAGCCCTTTGGAACAAAGCATCCTTAAAGAGCTATTGTTGATAATGCTTGAATCTGTAGTGCCAACATGCTTGGAGTTTGGATAGTAGAAAAATTTGAAATATCTATGGCAGTTACAAGAGACTTCACTACATGTAAAAGTATCCCTTTGGATTGTATACGAAATCCTTGAGAGAAGGTAGAAAGTACCAACCAAAGACCTCATATTTGAGGGAGAGGTTTTTCTATAAAAAATAAAAACTACATGTAGTACTTAGGGGAAATCCATCTACCCATTGACATAGGTTAAGATGAATATGTAGAGCCTTTGATTTCCTAGTAACCAACTTGCTATATCCATGTTGTTGAATAAGAATCTCCTGCACGCATCAATCAAAGAGAAGCTTCTTAATGGTGGATCCACAATCATCCAATGCCACAGCTTTCCCTTTGAGACTACTTGAAAGAGTTTTGCTTTGAAGCTTGCACAAAAAAGAGGGAGTAATATGGTTCAAAAATTTTCTATAGGTCGATAGTGCAATTGAGGATGTATGCTATTTTTGGGGGTTGGGCTACCCCTCTATTTGGGGGAGTATCATTAGTATTTGGTTATGTTTTATGTTGATTGAAGCATCTCTCAATCAGTTGAACCCATCTCCTCTTTTGTTTTCGAGAAAATTGTTCCATTTTTAGAGACCATCAAATTCTTGGTAGTTTGTTAAGACAATCTTTCTATAGTAAGAAAAGACCACGGAAGCTTTTACGGCTTCGTGGGCTTCATTGGCAAGCCAAATTAAAAACCAAACAAGTAGATAGTTAGTAAGGACTACACTATCTAACCTATGTCATAGGTGCCAACTACCCCAATTGTTATCCTTGTCACTTAGACAAGCTAAACTTACCCTGCTTTGATGCATAAAGAAAGGCCATATGTTAGACAACCAATAATGTATAGATTTTCCTAGTAGTATGGGCAAGACTAATCCTCACATAGGAAAGAGTGCACAAGAGGGAAGGAAAATAAAATAGTATTAAAGTACCTAGGTTGAAATAATACGTATATAGAGTAAGCTTGAGTGCCATTAAATAGACAGTAGTGAACAGAGCTAGGTTGCTACTATATACTATTTAAAATTTTATCTCTTCATACATTGAGAATAGGCCCCCCCAAAAAAAAAGCTAGGTCTAAAGGATTTGTGTTTCAACCTCTATATATATATATATATATATATATATATATATATAGGTTGAAACACAAATCCTTTAAAGCCTAAAAAAGAATTGCCATACTTAGAAATGAAAAGTTCATTTAGATTTTCATGGTCTACTTTAGCATAGTATAAGATTGGGTTCACACAAGGTGATGTCCTTTTCATTTGAAAACAAAAAGGTGGTTTTCTTTCGGACCCACCTTAACTTTTATGGCCTTACACCCAGGGAAGGAAAAAATGGTTGATGGAAGATCTTTCATTTTACATCTGGCAAAACTTGATTCAACAAAAGTGTACGTGAACTTTTCTGATTGGTTGCTTTTACATAATAAAAATTATCTTTCTATGTGCTTCAATCATTGCTAGTGTGAACACCCATGGTAGATATCTTCTAAATTGCTTAAACTTCCATTGCCTAAGTGTGAACCTAATAGCCTAAGTCGACCATCACTAGCATAAAAGCATTATTTTTGGAGCCATGGCTTTATTGGCATCAGATGCCATATACGTAACATTAAATCATACGTGATTTGTATTTTCTCTATGAATCTTCTTATAATCACAACTTATGTGGCTTCTAAAGTTTAATTCTCACATGGATATATATCTAACAAACTTCTCTTTGGAGTATTGTATCCACCAAGACTAGCCAAGACTTCGAGTATAGATGACCAATCTCAACTAGCATGATAATATTTGTAAGATTAGTCACACACACACACACACACACATTCTCTCTCTCTCTCTCTCTCTCTCTCTTTCAATCTCTATCTCTCTGTCTCTATCTCTGTCTATGTCTCTCTCATGCACTCCCCCCTTCCCCCAGCCACCCCAAATAGGTATATCTCTTCAATAATATGGATAAGATAAGGTCATGTCCGTTCACTTCTTAACTCACATGTAGATGATACATTTTATTAGGAGAGACTAGCTAAAGATGAAGTGGCTATGGTTGGTGCATATGTACACATGTTTAGTCACACACACACACACACACACACACACACACACACACACACACACACACACACACACACACACACACGCACGCACGCACGCACGCACGCACGCACGCACGCACGCACGCACGCACGCACACGCACACGCATGCGCACGCACACGCACGCACACCACACGCACGCACGCACACACGCACGCACCATTAGAAGATTGATTTAAAAAAAGGCGTGTTGATAAAATATCATGGGATGTATAATGTAGTTGATAAAGAGTTAAACATAGGACAATGATTGTTTTGGACCTCTCTAACATGTCTAAACTTGCTAAGCATCTGTATATCAAAGGTTTGATATGTGAATGAAGGTGAAAGATAGTATGGCTGGTTGTGAAGAAATACATATTTTGATGGACTCTAAACCAAGGTTTAAATAATGATACATGGATGTGCATCTTCTATATCCTCTTGAGCAAGTCATCCACATTGAAATAAGGCCTCTGTAACCACAAGTTGTCCTTTTGCCTTTGCTATAGAAATCTCATGGAATACTAATGGTTTTCTTGATATCATGCAAGAAATCATCATCACTAATGGCCTCTCAATATTCTTCCAAGTCTTTTGCCACAAAGACCTAAACCCCATCTTGGGACTCCATAGGTGAAAGCATGCTAAGGTTGGACTACTTACTAAGTTAGCTAATCAGGTCATTTTAGAAGTTGGGCAACCAGTAAAATTTATGTAAAAAATATCTAAATCTTTCAAAGGATCACTTTTTAGACTCTTCTAATCAAGAACTTTTTAATTATATATAGCATGATAGATAAGTATTAAAGTGCAAACTAGTGAGGAGCTATCCTAGCTTGTCCCAGACAACCTATTTTGGTACCACCTTACTATGCTTTCACCTCCATATATCAAGGACAAGGTGACCAATGTATCAAATGACCACAATTTGGTTTGGGGTTCCTAGAATTGAACATATGCACACTTTTCACTGAGTACTTCAAGGGGAGCACAACCTCTATCCAATAGTAGATGCATCTTGCAACACGTGACACCTACATATACATAGGATCTAGGATACTCAATGGCATCCTCTCCAAGGGTAAATCAAGGCCCCACCCAAGTCACCAAGATTGTGTGATATTAAATATCATCAACTTGGTCTTTCCAAGGTTCACTACAAATCCATAATTAAGAAGCTTGCAATGCATCCATGTGTCTTTGCAAACCCTCAATAATCTTTAATCATTACCAAGTTAGCTACAACAATAAGATGGTTGTGAATCGACAATAGACCTCAGACTTGATTCCCCTAATTAATATACATAATGTGAGATCTCATCACCATAGATAAAATAAAGTAAGTGAAAGTAGGCAACAATACTTTACCTTGATAGAGCTCTCCACCATACCAAATAATCCTCTTGAAGCTTGGACCCTCCATACCATTGACTCACACAAAGCATCAATCCCCCACACTAGATCATCTAGAATGCCACCATCTTGTAGTCACTACATGAGTTTGGCTCATGGTATCATGTCAAATGCTTTGTGAAAATCACAAAGAAATAATTAATCCTCCTCCCATGTGCCCCACACTCAATAAGAGCTCTCATTGAGTCATAGTGAGCCCTCATGATTACCTTCATGCTCTATACCCACATCTCTCTACCAATGTAGAGAGCTCATGCTCTAGAATGAACCCATATAGCTTGGCCAAATAATGACCAATCATGATCATATTGGATTTTTCATTTAATGTAGAATCCCAACTCTTAAAGGGTGGTATAATGTTGTGCTCCATTTAGAAAAGAGAAAAAATCTCACATGCATACATAAAGTGCTCTCCAACTAGGCCATCATGATATTGTGCCTTACGATGTTGCAATCTACCAATCACATTTGTAACTATCCCCATAGTAAAGCACACACTACAAGATTTGCAAGGCCCCTATGTGGAGACACAAATGGCTATTCTTGTGCATGATATAAATCTTTTGCATAGATGTACCATGTCTCTAACTCACTGATTCAATGAACATGGTTATTACTCTTTCAACATCTTCCATGCCATCTTTCTATCCTACCTCAAGAAGAATTGAATATATATCCCCAATTTATCCAAATATGCTAAGTTATTTAGCATTCGAAGGTAGATCATGATTTCTTGTGTAAGTCCCAATAGCTATCTCATGTCATAATCATGTTTGTGTCTCATGACACTCATTATCATACCAATTGTTTTGTGGGAGTAGTACTACATGGAGAGATGTGCAACTGGTGAAATTACGAGGGAAGGCATGCGCAATTGGTGAAATGCAAAACTCCGAATCTATTATGATTTCATAAAAAATTGAGAGTTGATCGATAATGAATAAAACATAATATACAATGCACTTGTATACCTGAGTTGTCTCCTATAGAAACTAGTGCCTCGAGTGTATAGGCACTCAAAATAATGGGTGAGTCCCTAGAGTATCCATTTGCCATTGTGAAACTCAAGCATTCATTGTCCATTGGTGAACCAATAGCTAATAGCAAAGAAGGGCACCCCATCAAATAATGTTTTGTACTTGATCCCTCCTTAGGGTTCTAGTATGTGAGCCCTCATAAACTTGCCACCAAGACATGTCATCAAAAGTGAGTACCCTATACAAGCACTCCCTATGCAATGAAATGTCTCCATATTATGTCATCTCCTGAGTGTTACATTATAATCTCCACATATCCCCATCCATTGGGAAAATCTCTCTATCTATGTATTGTAATTTTGTTTGGCTAGTACCCATTGTGTGCTTTAAAGTATACCAATACTAGAAATATGTCACCCATACTAGCAAACCACAAAATATCCCCATACAATGGTATGTAAGGAGACTACTTTGTTTCATCCCTTGATGGTGCATACCTAGAATCATTTGGCAAAAATAGCATAACAACGTGCAACTCTTTAATCTAATCTATACAGTTGGATCCAGCATAAAGCCTCAATGTATTGATGTACTACATTTACTAAAACACATAGCTCTTCCTTGAACAACATTGCCCTAATCTACAAAATTTAATGCTCCTCATCATGCATGTTTGGGGTGAAAATCTAACTCCCATATGTATCCTCATAAGTTTGGTAAAAGCTTACCAATGCGCTGGTGCATTTGGATGTGCATCATAATGTCTACATCCTTGAAAGTATCCCCAAAGTACATTGCATCCAAAGACCATTGTTGTGATTCCACACTGTAATTTTTAATATCTCATAGAACATGCACAATCATGTGGACTAGCGATTGGTGGCATGCACGCACGCACGTGCACGTGCATGCACACACACACCACCGCTATAAGTTTTAATATCTCATAGAACATGCACAATCATGTGGACTAGCGATTGGTGGCATGCACGCACGCATGTGCATGTGCGTGCACACATACACACACACACCCCCCCCCCCCCCCCCCCCCCCCCCCTCGAGTTTTAGTAATCCCTAGTTTACTATAGCCTTCCTAAGGCATGCAAATATCACAATTTTCATAAAGCTAGAGCTCTAAGAAAATCATGCTAGTATAAGGAGATGCAACCTAATAATAGGGAAAATGGAACTTGCTTTTCAATCACTTTAATAGCAGCTTGAGTGTAATTTAAGACAAAATTTGATCAAATTTTTGGACTTTGACTAATAGACACTGACATACCAAGTGCTTCTCTTTTAATGCAACTTTATTTCTAACTAGTTATTTTCATGCTTTATAAAGTACGATGTTTAGTAAATAAATACGAATTGTGTTAGGTAAAACATATAGTATCTCCATGATGTAAATAAATTTAGGTTACCTTGGCATTATTTACATACTATACATCGAAATGTGGTTTGGCTACAAGACATGATTGATATTAATGGGCTAGACAACATGGTCTCTTTGTTGGATATGGTAGGTTTTATGCATAATTTGGATAGTATATCTAGTATTGTGGTATTATTTTGTAGCCTTTCATGGAATATAAGGATTAGAAAGTCGAATGGATGATTATCAATGCAAGTTGCAACTAAACTATATGAGTTTTCTACAACTTATGCTTTCTCAAACATTGGGACACCACTTAGAAAAGTAGAATCCAATGACACCATATCCTTAGTGTTACAACTCTCACATAGGGATCTCAATAATTCCATGTATCATGATTGATGATACTACTCGTAGCTCACATTATGCCTTAAGATGCATTGTATTGTGATTGAACAAAATTCTTGCCTCATGCATGGAGTGGAACTTTGTAAAATTTCATCACAATGCATTCAAGTGACTAGTGGGCTAGATTGGATAGATGGTACATGTTCCACACTTTCACACGTAAAATTTTGGGTCCAAAATTCCTTGAAAACTATCTAGTCATGGCTCCTTGTGGTTTGGGGACTTTTTTCACATGGAGATAGATTATAAATTTCTCTAACATCAAATTTTATGGATGTAGACAATGCTTACCTTCACATGAAAATTTTCAACTTATGGTGCAAATTGTTATTTATCTAATATTGGTGCATGATCCAAAGAACTTGCATTTTGCAAGGCATAGTTTTGCAAGAAAGTACCTTGGCTCACCCAAATCCTTGATTGTAAACTTCTTCTTCAAAAATCCCTTAACTTCAATAATCCATTGCCATTGTCACATATAATGATCAAGTCATCCACATAGATGACTATGATGACCAAGCTTGCATCTCCCTTTCTCATATAAAGTGAGTGGTTAGCATTAGAAACATAAAAGCCAATGTTGACAAGATACTCTCTAATCTTGTCACACTATTAGCTCATAGAGCGCTTTCTTTAGCCTGCACATATATGTGGGATGCTCTAAATCCTCATGACCTGCTGGTAGCTCAATATATACTTCCACTGCAGATTCTTAGCATAACAATGGGTTGCAATATGACATGTTCTATCATCCACCTCTTCCTCTAGAGCTCCCCCTACCTCTAAATTTTTTATGATTTCTGAAGCCTGCATTTCACTTAATTATTGATTTAACCTATCACCAGCACATCCCATACTACAACCTCTCAAAGAGGATTTGCCACATCCCCTTCTTCCTGAACTTGAGTAAAATGCTTGGACCTATTCACCATTCCTTTTAGATGAGTCACCTTGCACATTGATCTCTTAGGTAATCATGAGAGAGACCAACTCATCAAAATGTGGAAATGGCTTTTGTACATATATAGAAGTGACAAATGATTTCCAAGCCTTTTCATTATTAAGGCCACCCAAAGTAGATGAAACCAAATCATCATTATCAAGTATGGCATTAATCTCTACCAAAGCATTTGCAATGCTCCTCACCTTCAAAACATACTCATTGATAGATATTTTTCTTTTCGTCAAAGTATTCAATTCTTACTTGAGTTGAATCTTTCGTGTCTTTGTATTTACTGAAAACACACTCTCAAAAATTGTCCAAGCTGTATGTGAAGTTTTTGCATTACTGATATGCCCCAGCATTTGCATTCCATTCTTTGCACACCTTTAATTCATCTACAGTCGTAAGGTCACTCATCTCTAGCTCTTTTTCTTCACCCGAAACGAACTCATAAAGGCCCTTTCCAATAACGAAGTTCGTCACATGGAACTTCCATGATGGGTAGTTGTTTTTGTCCAGGGTCTCAATGATAGGATTTTCATTGTTCTCTGCTAATATCACAAAAATGATACAAAACAACAAGCAAGTCTTTTGCAACCTTTCACAAAAAGTGCACAACAATACACCAAGCAACCTTTTTCATTGAATGGTCAATAGTATATGTAATCTGCAACTATTTGTAGATAAAACTTATGTTTGATTCTTGGCAAATACTCAAAACTTACAGATTTGAAATATGTAACCTATGCACCTACTTTTGGCTTACACAATCGAAGTTACAGTATGTCCTGAAACTGTTGTCCACACCCTTGTGTGTCTTAAATGGGGCTCGAAACTACCTCAGATGGCCAAAAAACTTGCAAGAAAAACTTAAAGGGCCAATTTTCAAAATATAGAGCGCTCTACTCACACATAAAATCTCATAGCAATCTAAGATTTTCACTCTACCTTGCTTTCAGTGCCTCCACTAGCACTATCCAAGAGAAAGAGTGGAAGAATGGGAGAGCTTCTTACCCATTGCTTACTTGCTTAAATCCTTACTTCTTCTCCTTCACTTTAGCCTACAAAACCAATCTCTCTCAATGGCACTGCTTTGATACCATGTCAAGAATAGCATGGTGGGTGGCCTTGCTTGAGCTGCTATGTCAAACATACACCATACACACAAGAGGAAGGTCACTCAAGAACACAAAAAGAGAGATGGAGGCCAAAAACGTTTTCTTGCTAGTTTTTTATTCTTCTTCCATACACAATACAATATACACAAAGTATAAATATGATACAACATAAATGAAAGTGGTCTATTAAGTCAAATAATGCATGACTGACTATACCAATCAATTGGTGATATAACTATGCTAGCTATAGGTAGGTGCAACAAACATAAAAAAGTAAGAAGATTCAAGATCCTATTATAGTAGGTTCATTGTTGCTCTCCTCTCTTGTTGTAGTTGAATCTGCTAGCTATAGGTAGGTGCAACAAACATAAGAAAGTAAGAAGATTCAAGATCCTATTATAGTAGGCTCATTGTTGCTCTCCTCTCTTGTTGTAGTTGAATCTGTCAAAGGAAGCTCCAATTATCTCAAGCTTCTTTTGTATTCTCCTCTAAATGCCCAAGCTATGTCTCTCTATTCAGTTTGACTGGTCCAAATCATATTAGAGTTAGTTATTAAAATTTCCATAATATTTACAAAGAATGTTTATTGTAAAATTTGAGTGTGAAACTCATTTCTATGAAAATCAAATGAATTGATGGTAAAATTAAGATGTTCCTCAAGCCTTTATGCTTTTGGAATATTCTATAACCTAAAATGGATGAATCTTGTGTATGCATTTTAAAGTCATGCAAGCAAGTTGTGAAAGCTCATCATTGTAAGTAGACAATAGAGGGTCTAAAGGATTGCAACCTATGCATATAACGTGTAAAAGGGAATGGAGAGTTCATTCTTGTACTTGCGAATTTACAGCCTTTGCTTCACTATATTTTTCTTTTCTTTCTTGCTTCACCATAGCTTCTAAGAGAGGTAGAGCGAGTCGCAGAGAGAGCTTGAAAGAGGCTTTCCCTCTTCTTCTTCTTTTTGCTTCTCTTCTTTCATTTGCCCTTATCCATGTGGTGCGATTCTAAACATTGGAGAGTAAAAGCCCTTAAATGTCCTCAATTTCTTTTTTGGTCTCCTATCTTGGTCTCTTTTTTGCTTTTTTGATAGATGTTGACTATGATTTATTATTTCCAATATAGATGCTATTTGTGGTGGCTTTTCAAAATGGTATTTGTTGTAACTTTTGGTGCATTTTGCACTTTCTTTAACCTTTTTAACTTAAGGAGGTCCAGTTTTGGTAATATTACTACTTTGGACACCTACTACTTTTAGCACATTAAAATTGATTAACGTTTGCCACCTCCTAGATGAGTGGTAGCCTCTTGGTAGTTGGTGTCAAAGGTATCATGTCATATGTACACACCATAGATGTGGAATATTGGAGCTTAAGGGTTAGAGTTTCATGGATGAGCAATGGCTATTTTAATGGTATATGGCTCACTATTCTAAGAGTGAGCAATGTAATTTTTGTTTATTGATAGATGGAGGTTCATTTAGTGCATTGGATGTGGAATATTGGGGCTTGAGGGCAATATATTTTCATGGACTAGCAATGGCTACTTTTTATGGTTATATGGAGCACTTTTGAAGGGTAAAGAATGCAATTTTCCTTAAATTCTTGGTAGATGAAGGTTCATTTAGTGCGTTGGATGACAAGGCTTTCATGATGATAGATAGTGCCACTATTCTTATTGAGACACTTGATTGATGAGTCATTTTGTGAAAAAGATGAATCGAAGTTCAAGAAAGGAGAAATTTCAAGGTGCAAAAAGATAAAGAGGTTGGTTTTGGACTTAGATATGAAGAACTAGGGTTTTCCACAAGCTTTGATATTTGTGATTTAAACCTCATGTTCTTAGGGGAAGTGCTAATATTCTTATGCACATGATATATGTTGTTGGATTGAGAGATGGATCTTACACTAGGCAAGCTAGAACTTGCTTAGTATGTTATGACACTTGAGGGTCCAATCCATATGAAGGTTGGAATCAATTAATATGTGCATCAACACGCTTACATGGACTAATACATAGATGTAGAAGACATCTCTCTCTTGTTTCTTGTTGAATGTTTTCAATGTAGAAAGGACGATCCCTATGGTTGATGGATATGAAGTAGTGTTGATGTTGAGGAAAGGGAATCATTGGGAGATGTAAGGCTACATGGACAAGCATGTGAGTTCAATCAATGTGATAGTTCAAGCAAGTTTCTTTCTTATAACTCAACCACCACTTGAGTTCACAATTAGACATAATGAATCTTCTTATTTTGAAGTACATTTTTTGCCTTGCTATTTGCACATTCATTTTTGAGCACTAGGGTGGTTGAAGGAAGTTCTAAAGAAAACAAGAGCTTCCTAAATATGTCATATCCTTGATTTTCCATGAGCACGTGTGGTGTTAAATAACATGGGTGAAGAGGTTAGAGATGGAGACAACTGACCAAGGACATCAAGAATCTCTAGACATTATGTAGTGAACATGTGTGTGTGTTTTTTTTTCTTGTGAAGTGCCATACAATCATCATTACATCAAGGCTTCAACCTTGCTTTCATGTGACGTAAGGTACAAAGGTCGATTATGGTCATGCATTTTCCTTCTTGCACTCAATCACATGCATATGAGTGCACACAAGAGGATGACAGTGAATATCACTTTGATTAAAAACTTTGATAATATTGTCCTTAAAGAAGAAACAAGCTTGTTAAGAATGGTGTTGATGAAGACCTTTGAGCTTATTGAAAAAGCACAAAGTGACTCACCTTGAAGTAGTACACATTGGGGGAGGTGGATTGTCAATGTACTCTTTTGCTTGAAGTATGTGAAGGGGAGTGTTTGGTTGATGCACCTTCATTATATCTTTGTCATGCAAAAAAAGGTTGTCTTGCTTACTTGCCAAACTGACATGCTTCACACACTTTATGAAATTATGTAACTCTAAAAGCAATTAACCCTGTAGCCAATCCTTTGAACTACATTAATTTCAATCTTTGCACATTTGCATGTCCAATATGTTAATGCAATATTTCAATGTCTGCAAACACTCCTTTTCCTTTAGCATACATAGTAGCATTCATTACAAGGATATATTCGAGCCAAGTACATGACCTAGAATATATACACTTCTACTAACTAAATTGAAATAAAATGGGCATGACCTAGAATTGTATATACTAACTAAATTGTATATACTAACTAAATTGTGAGATTTGAAATAAAATAATACATATGTGAGGACATATTCGAGCCAAGTACATGACCTAGAATGCCCATTTTATCAAGCAATACTAAACAAATTTATGTATCAAGACATTATTTAGCCAAATACATGACCAAATGTCCATTAGTTTATTTATATCTAGCCCCCGTCAAGATACTACCTAGCCAAAATCATGACCAAGTGCTCATGAATGCCCAAGGGGAAAGGGAGTGTGTAATAATTAAAATGACACCTCTATACTAAGTTCATGACACAATGCCAAGTGATTGAGACATACTTGTCAAAAGACACTCATTGAATTCATGACTAGTGCATGTTTGACAAGCACCTTTTGGCCCTACTCACATACATCATAAAATAGAGGTATCATGACATGTATATGTCCAATCTATGACACATGCTAATCCACTTATCCAACACAACACAATACATATACAACACATGCAAGTAATGCATGACAAGGGAGAATCACTTCATGACATGCATAATGCATGTCAATCAGCAATATCTTTGCTCCCATACATGTGTGTACGAATCATACACATATACAAATAATGATTGATAGTAGGGGATTGCCTCATTAGTCCCACTAATTTCCAAGTTACTCTTTATAAACTAAAAAGTGATAAAAAATCAATGTAAACATGTTAACATAGTAATCACATATCTTGATTATAGAAAATTTTATGTAATTACGTAAATATTCCACAATAACTATCTTGATAGTGTGGTTGCCACAATAACTACTATTGCCAAGGCCAAAGTAACCACTTTTGCCACCAAATCTACAAATGTGGTTATTTGCAATTGCTAACACAAAATAACCACTTTTACTAGAGTTGCAAAGTGTGGTCGTCTCCAAAAATATATTCCTTAGATGAAGATAGATCCTCCAAGGTAAGTATATTCTCAAAAAAGAGCTCATTCCCATGGCATCACTAGAACTACACTGTAGCTTTACAAGAGCTACAAATCACCTGTCATTAAAGAGCTCACAGTCCTTGTTGAAAGGTGAGAAGGATCGAAGCTTGCACTCGAGAGCTATGGTGGGAGAGCAAGAGCAAGAAAGAGAGAGACAAGAAATGGAAACTCCAACTGTCACAATATGTGACTGGGCCTTTCTTTATTCAAACTATCACTAAAAGAATAAAGAATAAAGTGACGGTGATGGGCGCCCACCACCTGCAGTGTACAATGGTGGTGGTGACTGTCAGTGTAGTAATACATGGGCGGTTAGGTGGAGGCACCTTTATCCCCAACAACCTCCCACTTAAAGGCAAATTTGCCCTAGTGAGGAGTGAAAAGAAAAAGAAAAAGGATAGCACAACATGCACACATGTACACATGTACAATAGGATGAGGAAAGACGTCATCTCATCCCACACCCATCAACCTCCTGAGGAAGGCAAAGCGCTCTGTAAAGAGGCTTTTCGTGAGTAGATTTGCAAGATTTTGGTTAGTCAAGATCTTGACAAGATCAACAGACTTGTCCTCAATGACCCCATGTATGAAGTGATACCTTACCTCAATGTGTTTCGTCTTCGCATGGAAGACTGAATTCTTGGCTAACTGAATAGCACTCATAGAATCTGAATGCAGTGTAAGGATAGCATCAATACCAAGGTCAGCAACTAAATGACCCAACCAAATGGTCTCCTTGCAAGCCTCAGTAGTTGCAACATACTCGGCCTCTATAGTAGAAAGGGCCGTGCCTTTTTGCACCCTGGACATCCAAGAAACAACACCTCTAGCATAGGTGAATACATAGCCAAAAGTGTGCTTCCTACTATTTGCATGTCTTGCATAATCAGAGTCAATGTACCCTATGACTCATGTATCTTGGCTGCCATAGCATATGCACATATCTGCAATGCCCTTCAGGTACCTCATGATACCCTTCACGGCATCCCAATGCTTCTTGCCAGGTGTAGCCATATAGCGTGCCACAACACCAACTACAAAGGCAATATTTGGACGAGTGACAATCATGGCATACATAAGACTGTCCACTACGGTTGCATAGGGAATCTTGGCCATCTTGGCCCTCTGCTCATCTGTCTGCGAGCAATCAGCCTGTGATACCTTCACATAAGAAGGCAATGGATAGCCAATAGGCTTTACGTCCTGTATGCCGAAGTGCTCAAGGACTTTATGGATATACTCCCTTTGTGACAAGTAGAGAAGTCCCTGATGCCTGTCACGTCTAATGTGCATACCAAGTATGTGAGCGGACTATCCCAGATCTTTCATCTCAAAGGTCTTCTTGAGCTGTGTCTTAAGAGCATCTAGCTCATCATGAGCTTTCCCTGCTATCAGCATATCATCCACATAGAGTACCAAAATCAATAAAGAACCATCACGGGCTTTCTTCTTGTAAAGACATGGATCCATAGCACTCATGTTGTAGCTCTGTGATTGCATAAATGCATCAAACTTATGATACCACTCCCTAGATGCCTGCTTCAAGCCATAAAGACTTTTCTTCAATTTGCACACTAGGTGCTCCCTGGCAGGTTCTGCAAAGCCCTTAGGTTGCTCCATATAAATCTCATCATGCAAGTCCCCATGTAAGAAAGCTGTCTTGACATCCATCTGGTATAAATCCAAGTCAAGCTGAGCAACCAAAGCCAAGACTAAGCACAGGGTGGTCATCTTAACCACAGGAGAGAAGACCTCATCAAAGTCCACACCATGCTCCTGCTTAAAACCCTTTGCTACCAATCTAGCCTTGTATGCCAGCTTGGGGTGTCCAGGGGTACTTATCAGCTTGTACACCCACTTGCATGGCAAAGCCTTCTTGCCCTTAGGCAAGGAAACCAAATCCCAAGTCTCGTTCTTATACAAGGAGTCTATCTCAGACTGCATAGCCCTCTCCTAGGAGTGATTGTCACCCCTGCGCATAGCCTCATCATAAGTGAAAGGCTCTCCTACATCTGTAACCAAGACATAATGCATCGAGGGCTGAAATCTATCAGGTGGATGTCTGTCTCTAGTAGACTGTCTCACGGCAAGCTCTGTTGCCTGCTCAGCTGCCTGTCCAACACCCTGACCATGAGCATCTGCTGCTGTAGGCTGTCCAACTGGCTGTATGGGAGCTCTCGGCTCCTCCTGAAATCTGACCCTGTGGATCTCAACAACTCTCTCAGGCTGCCTATGCATCTTGTCTTCATGGAAGACTACATCATGACTGCGGATGACTTTTCACGCCTGCAGATCCCAGAGACGATAACCCATCTTGCCTGTATCCCCATAACCAAGGAAAATGCATTTGACACTCTTAGGATCCAGCTTACTTCTCTTGTCCCTGGGCACATGGCAAAATGCCTCACATCCAAAGACACGGAGATGTGCATAAGAGGGAGGTTTTCCAGTCCATACCTCCTCTGCAACCTGGAAATCCAAACCACTAGAAGGTGATCTGTTTATGATAGGCACAGATGAACTAACCGCCTCAGCCCAAAGTTCTGTGGCAAGCCTACATGGCTAAGCATACTGCATACACGCTCTTGGATGGTTCTATTCATCCGCTCAGCCAAACCATTCTAGGGGGTGTAGGGGGCGGTCAACTGACGCTTAATACCCCTCTCATCACATAACTGCTCAAAAGCACGTGAGACATACTCACCCCCATTATCTGTCCTTAGGCATTTTAGCCTATACCCAGACTGGTTCTCAACCAATGCAAGCCATTTTTGAAACATAGTCAAGACATCGGATTTTAGCTTAATGGGATAAGTCCAAAATTTCCGTGAAAAATCATATATGAAAGTAACAAAATACTTTGCACCACCCATAGATTGACAAGGCATGGGCCCACAGACATCCGAATGTACCAATGCCAAGGGCTCACTCATGCGTGGCCTACTAGAATTCTTATGCATAGACCTAGTCTACCTGCCATAAAGACAATACTCACATGAATCAAAACATGCATAATCAAGGGGCAATAAGTACTGCAAACCAGAAAGCATTTTCATTCCCTTCAAAGAAATATGGCCCAAACGGGCCTGCCAAAGAGATACATGTGGGATAGAATCCACAGACAAAACATGATCAAGGGAAGAAGTGGATACAATCAAGGGATAGAGGCTGCCAACCTTGGCACCTCTCGCAATCACAAGTCTACCACGAGTGATCTTCCATGTAGAGTCTCCAAAAGATACATGATAACCTACATTATCAAGTTGTCCAGCTGATAGGAGACTGCGTGTCAAAGCAGGTACATGGCATACATCTTGCATAACAAAACTGATGCCAGAAGGAAACTGCAGCCTAACATCACCAATGCCCACAATATCAAGAGAGTTGTCATCACCCAAGCGCACAGAACCCGAAACATTACGATATGAATGAAACCACTCTCGGCAAGGTATCACATGAAAGGACACACCTGAGTCCAAGAGCCAACACTATGCATACATAGAGTATATCTTTGTCATCTACGAAGCACTAGAAAAAGTTGCAAGGATATAATCATCATCATCAACATCCTCAGGCTGCATAACATTGATCTCTTCAATTTTAACACTGGACTTTGTAGGCACTATGCTGCGATCAAAAGACTTATCTTGCTCTTTGTCTTTCCCCTTATCTTTGCGCCTTTCATTGCGCAGTTCATGGCATTGTGGCCTAATATGGCCCTTTTTCCCACAATGGTGACAAGTAACATTTGTATTCTTGCTACGAGATTTGCTACGTGACTACCCATGAGACTTGGACCGAGATTTTTGAGAATCCCATCCACAGCCACAGCCACTGCCATGCTTTCCATATCCATCATTCCTACCTCTAAATGTCATAGCATGCGACACATGAGAGGCATCCAAATTCTTACGGTTAACCTCTTCCTGCAGAAGAGCACTCTCAACATCAGATAATTTCAAGGTAGTAGTAGAGGCACATAATGCAGTGCGGAATACATCCCACGACTCATTAAGAGTACCAAGCAAGAAAAGAGGAGTGACATCCTCTGCAAAAGTGATGTCCTACGAAGTCAAGTTCTTGAGTATAGCATGGAACTGGCTCAAGTGAGCAGAATAGTCACATTCTCCTTCATGCACAAATCCATAAGCTGCTTCAGCCAATACATCTGACTCGCTGGACTTTTCTTGTCATAGAGATTCTTGATTTTATTCCACAACTGCCATGCACTTTGTTCTTCCTCAAATACATTATAATGAACCTGTTATGTGAGAGATAATACAATAGTGGACTTGCATAACTCATCAAGCTCAAGCCATTCCTCATCTGGCATAGTTGTAGGCGGATGCCCACTCAACCTCAAAAGGTTTGATCTGCAATTTCTGCACCCAACACTTGCAAGATCTGGCTCTTCCAATAAGAGTAATTCGTACCATTAAGCTTAGTGATGTTGAAAATAGCATGATCAGTGGATGAACTCGCCATAATGCAGGCTAGAAGACAATAGTCAGTCTAAAACTGCTTGCTGTGTATTGTAGAAAATGACAAAAAAATCACCAAAATCAAGAGAAAAATGGCAAGAAAAGTGTAACCAAAGCTGCTCTCCACCAAGTACTAGTGAAAGTACATCATTTCAGAATATATCAGCATGAAAAATCCATGTCAGTCTGGAGTTATATGCTTGCTGTAATAAATGACAGCAGGGTACTGTGAGAGTCAATTTCTGACCAAATCACTGCACCAAGTCAATAAATGACAACCAAGATATGACCAGCCATAACCGAGCATAAATCAGCACCAAACAGTCAATCAAGACCCTGAGCAAACACCCAAACATATCACCAAAGCATCTGTCAGTGAGTAGGGATACCCCTTGGACAATAGGGCAAAGTATACATAACATTGGCAAGACCTGACACCAATAGGTGTATGCTCACAAGAGTGCAAAGCCCAAGCTCAGGTCAAAAGCAACTCCAAGATATCAGTGCATGAACCATGCAACATGTAAGTGTAAGAGATCCCAAAGTCTCAAGTATCTGCAAAATGCTCAAATAGCATAAACCTCCTGCTCAATGTCGATCAAGCATACAAGATACTCCCACTGGCTCAAAAGGTGGATAAACAAGCTCAACAGCTCAAGCAAACCAAGTCAAAGTACCAAAGATAGGTAACCAAGACAATGCCTCAATAGCATCCAAGGTCGTAATGGAAAAAGCCAAGTCGTAACGGAAAAATCCAAGTCAATGTCCAACTGCTCAAGGGAATACTCAAATGAATGTCGCGAGGAGCTCAAACAACTGCCATCCACAGCCACATCATAAAGCATTCACCAAGTCATCATTACCCGTACTAGGTAGCCTAGGAATGAACCATGTCATAGATGAAATGCTAGTTGCAAAAAAGTGACAGTCAAACCCAAATCGAGCTCTAATCTCAGCTCAAAAGCATTTTGAAGCATACACAAGACATGTGGCATAGTCCAAATACATCATGATATCATACCGAGTAGCCGGGAGCACCCCGTGACCAATAGGCATAACCCAATTGTAGCATAAATAACTTCAGCCCTGAAGTTTTCGACAGCATATAACCTTTGTAAACTGAGCAAATCAGTGCTCAATCTAAGCTCAAATCCATAGACAAACCATAGGCATACATTCCTGTATGTATAGGCACCCGGGCATAATCGGGCATCAAATGCCAAGACCTGTAAGCATAAAATTGAAGTAACAGGTGGCTACCCTGTTTTGGACAGATATGGGATTGTTCAAAACAGTCAATGGCTGAGCTAAATCAGCTCCAAATGCATCTCACATAAGAGGCATAACATCCACAAGTGATCCGGTATCAATAGACATCAGTAGAAGCATCACATAAGCCATATGCATACAAATACATGCTGTCTCAGACTTAAAATCTATTGCAAAATATTCTGTCATTATAATTTGGCAAAATCTGATATCACCATCACATTTGGAGCATGCCAAAACCCCAACTTAGACTTACCTTGCCTGAATTGGGTTCCGAATGCCCGAGATATGACAAAAAGAGTGATTTTTGGGCCAGATTTTGAAACAGGCGCAAAAAAAATGTGACCTGGTTGGGGGGTCTGTTGTCCCATGTGTCAACAATGGGGCCCAAAGGGGGCACAAATGGGGGCCAAAGAAGGCCTACACCAAGCCTCAGCAAGCCTTGATAGGTTAGAAGCAAGATCCAGGTGAAGGAAGCTCCAACAGGTGTGAGCTATGGCTGCCCACAACCTGTGAAAACCTTGTTTACCTAGACTTGTGGACTGAGATAAATCTCTGAAATAATGAAGCAATACCTCAATGTCAATGCCCTAATGGTGTCTCAATAGGCCGGGAAGAAGCTCGAGAAGTCGGGGAGTGATGTGAGCTTAAGAGAATGAGCTATGGCTGCCAGGAAGGAGACCCAATGTGAGTGGGGAGTCGATGGGAAACTGAGAATGCCACGAGCCAAGCTCAAGAGTCGGGAAGCCGTGCTCTGATACCAGTTGAAAGGTGAGAAGGATTGAAGCTTGCACTCGAGAGCTATGGAGGGAGAGCAAGAGCAAGAAAGAGACAGACAAGAAATGGGAACTCCAACCGTCACAATATGTGACCGGGCCTTCCTTTATTCAAATTGTCACTAAAAGAATAAAGAATAAAGTGACGGTGACGGGCGCCTGCCACCTACAGTGTACAGTGGCGGTGACTGTTAGTGTAGTAATACACAGGCGGCTAGGCGGAGGTACCTACCCCCAACACTTGTGAGTAATACCATCATTGGTTGTGTATTAGAAACTAGAGGAAATCTTAAATACAATCTACAATGAGATTTTTATGATTCTATGGGTTATGTGGGATGACTAAGTGCAAAATTTGAGGCCCTTTTGATTTAGAAGAAATTTGATGTACCAATGCTTGTGCTACCTCCATTGTACTTGGATCAATGGGGTTAGGTAGTGTGATAGTGCTACTAATTTTTCTCCATAGGACTCTTTGAATGTAACAAGTTGATATTGCATTCTCTTTGCTTCCTTCTATAGTTTTGCTTTGGCAACTCTTAAGGCCTCTCCTATGTTGCAAAGATGGGCTTGTGTAACAACAAGGGTGTCTTCCAAGTTATGCTAATCCTCAACAAAGTGAGCATTCACATGGAGAGACCCCATGGCAATGAGCCTAGTCCTAGCACCCATGCCAAAACCTAGTTCTTAATGAGGGAAGGGGATGCTAGGGGGGATAGCCATCCTCACAAAACTGTGTATGATCTATACAGAAAATACAATTAATAGATGTATGAAAGTGATCAGAATCATAGCAAATATTGGCTAAGCTAACATAAATAATCATTTGAAAACATTATAGTGGCTAGAAATTCATCTTAGCACAACTACTTTTCATAATCACAAAGATTAACCAATCTTTTCAAATTTACCAAATATTGGGATCTACTTAGAATCACACACAAGATAGGTAATGAATCCTTGATTCATGAACACCAGCAAGAGGCAATAAACTTCAAGAAAATGATGTAAGAACAAGTGTTGCCCTAAATATTTAGTTTATGCGATGAGAAGAGAATTCCTTATGATTTGAGTAGTTTGAGTGTCTTGAGATTGGATGTGATATACTTGGTGTATCGGTGGGGAAGAAGAGATAACAAGGGTAAAAGAGTTGTGCTATATACAAGGGATTGGGGTCACACTATCTGTGAGAGTGGTTGGGTTGGAGCAAGAGATGCCATGCTCATGGTTGCTATGATATGCTTGATATAGCTAGAGTGTGTCTTTTTGGGGTCATGGTCCAAAGTACACTATTAGGACTCCTGTAAGAGAGGGCTTTGAAGGGATGGAGAAGAGGCATTTGGGAATGGTGGCAAGATGTAGAGCTTAATGGAAATCGACACAAGGTAAGTTTTTGGAGCACCCCCTACTACTTCTTATTTTGTTTTTGAAAAAGATGGTTTGCATTTGGCATTTGCATCTTACATCATCAATGATATTAGGAGGGTTTTGTTTCGAGATAATAAGTCAATAAGCATGGTGACACTTTCTTTAATAAGACCATCTTTACATCACAAAAAAAAAAAAAAACTAAAACTTTAACCTGAAAAAAAGAGGTTTGGAGTCAACTCTTGTAGCTCACAACCAAGGTGGCAACCAAGGCATAAATCATTGCCTACTTAGTAATGAGGCTACGAATGCTTCATGGGCATCATTGGTTGCATACAAGGTGCAACTATTTATTTTAGGAAAAACTTCCCAAGAGATCACCCATCCTAGTAGTGTCATTACCTGTGTACTTAACTGCAAAGTGACTATTTGTTTTAGGAAAAACTTCCCAAGAGATCATCATCCTAGTGGTGACATTATCGAAGTGTACTTAACTACAAAGTGACTATCCATGAAGCTAGTCCTTATTGTTATTATGTACTATAACAATAGTTTTTATGAGCTTCTTTGAAAGAGCTTTCTAGTGCCTCCCACTTATGCGACTAGGCATGCAATAATGATTTTAATCCTTATTATTGAGACATGGTTAGAGTTAATGGAAAAAAAGATGTAGGAATATTTTATTGCATGAAGATTAGGTACATTACATCCTATCCTCCTTAGGGGAATTGAGATGTCCTCATCTTGAGAGAAATTGGGGGTGATCATTGTAGAGAGTGACTTCATCTACCCAAGTAGCATCCTCTTTAGGAAAATCTTTCTATTATACTAGATACTCTCAAATAGTTCTATTTTAAAGGATATTTTCTATTTTTTCAAGAATCCTCTTTGGTTGTTGTAGTTCCAAGGTTTCTTGTCTAGGCATTACAAATTGGCTACCAACTAGTGCATGTTCAAGGTTAAGGACATATGCCTTGTGGAGAGTCACATGAAATACACCATGGACCTTGAGTTATAATATGGGAGTTATGATAGCTTGTACGCATATATTCCTATGCACTTCATGATCTTATAAGAAATGCCATACATTGGGCTCAACTTCTTGAACTTCCCCAATAATAAAGAACTCCTCTTTGGTACAATCCTTTAGAAGACCATATCTCCTTGAATGTCCACTCTCATCTCTTTGGATTAGCATATGCTTTTGTTAATCTTAAGTGGCTTCAATGTCATGATGGATTGTCTTAACCTATTC
This sequence comes from Lygodium microphyllum, assembly GCF_053477565.2. NCBI lineage: Eukaryota > Viridiplantae > Streptophyta > Polypodiopsida > Schizaeales > Lygodiaceae > Lygodium > Lygodium microphyllum. The sequence continues at coordinate 79,978,162 of NC_141150.1, read as the reverse complement.
TTGAATCTCATTTGACACCATCTTGGATGCTTTCAGCTTAATTGTGGAGTTTGAAAAGTTCAAGGTACTCAATTTTGTCTATAGAGTGCTCGAAACAAGATTATTTTAATGCTATGATGGTAAGGGGCATTTGTTGGGGATAAAGGTGCATGTGTCTATGCTGCTTGTATTTACTTCACACACACCATGACTACACACCTATATACTACAAGCGGCAGGTGCCCATCATTGTCACTTTATTCTTTATTCTTTTAGTGGCTATTGAATAAGGGAAGGCCAATCACATATTATAACTTTTGGATTTCCCACATTCACACACACACACACACACACACTCTCTCTCTCTCTCTCCATCCATCATAGCTCTTGCTTTGCTCTTACTTCCACTTGTGTGCTTCCATCGAGGCTCTACCTTTCAAATGGTATCAAAGCAAGTATTCGAGGAGCTTCTTTATTATTTGCTTCAACCTTGATTCAAAGCTTTAGCTCAAGGTTTCATGGCAACCATTGTTTCTTCCTCCTAAGGTATGCATTGAGTTTCCCTTCTCTTAGCTTATTTCAACTTACTCTTGGCTTGTCGGGGAGCTTCCCAAGGCTTAGTTGAGCCTATTTGAGTACTTCTTGAGCTAAGAAGTAGCCATTCTATCCATTTTGAGTGGATACAATTCATGCTATAGAAGTCATGGATAGCTATGGCAACTTCATAACACTTTCATATTTTGGTTATAACTTATGTATATGATATCAAATTTAAGAATTCTATAGCTAGAAATGAAGAGTGCGTCAAGAACTACAAATCTAAGCACTCACTGAGTTAATTTTGTGAAGTTTTCAATACTTTGTTTTACATAGAATTGAATAGTTATGGTTTGGACATCAAAAAGTGAGCTCCATTATATATGTTTAATTCCTCAATGATGTTATTTTGGTGCTAGGACATTACATGTGATGCCAGTTGGATTGGTTAGAGCTTGATTAGCTCAATTTTGTAGAATTGCATTGTTGTAATAGTAGTATAATTGGACTCGCAAATGTCTAAAGTCACACAGATAGTGCCTCATTCGATTTCTTCTTCCATGGATGGATCTTCTATGTCTTTTTCATATACTACATGGATGGCATCAACTTGCCTCTTCCCCTTGATGGCCTTATTTGAGGGGTTTTCTCTATGACCAAATTGTCTTTGCCCACCTATTCTTCCTAGCTTTGAGCATTATGCCTTGAAGTGTCCTACCCTATAACAATTGAATCTTATGTTTCCAAGTTTATTCCAATTGGTGTGTGTCCGAGTGTTCATCACCAGATTGACCCTTCCCTGATTCCCTCATCCATCTTGAGAGAATAAACAATTTGTCTTCAAAAAGGGTTTAGGACCATTATGCTCCTTGTTCTATCTTGAATATTACTAATTGAATGGTTTTTCTATGGATGCTTTAGCTAAGGGTTTTACCCAAATTAAGGCATCCCAAAGCTTGCTTGGATGCACTACCTCCCAATGAGAGCTTAGAGGAGGAATTAATCTCTAGCAAAAACATGGTACTCATTGATGCATCATGTCCATCCCTAGTGGACACTTGTAGAGGGTGACAAAGCATAAGCAATATGCCCCAAAAGATTAAAAAATTCATTCATCTTTTGGGGCCTATAGAATGGGGTTAAATATTTTTTGTATACGTCTTCTTCGATCCCATCCTAGGTCACTAAAGCTTCAAATTTTTTGTTATCCTTACACCACTATTTCCAACACAATCATGTTTCCACAATCAACTCAAGTTTAGTAATGATGGTTTGATTTGTGATAGCAATTTCTCCAGTGGCAAGGTAGTCCTCCATGGACTCAATCCACATCTCCACCTCAAATTCTATATCCCTCCCTTTTCTGTTGAACTCTAGAGATTTTACTTACTTTAGGAAGAATTTATTCTCCTGTATTTCAATTGCATTATCTTGCGATTCTCTTCTCTATCCATCATCAATAAGTATACTTAAGAATTTACTATACAACACTTACAAGTTTATCATACAAAGCAAGAATCCATGAATTCAAACTTTTATTACAAGTTCAATCCATAGGAGGAGTGATTTTGGTACGTAAGGACACTCTAGTTATCCTAATATCATTCTAGGGTTGAGCAAGTGAGTGCACTTGTATGCTCGAAATATGGCAAGAATGGAATTTGGTCCAAAGAGAGTGAAAGACTCGGGGAGGGGGAGAAAGAGGAATGGGAATGACTCAATCTCTCTACCTATAAGGTAAAATCTCAAATCGGGCCCCATAAAGCAATACCATGTCCATTATGCAACCAAACCCTAGGAAGTCATCATATTCTGCTCTATCCTATTTAAATTGCAAAAGACCACGTACTTTATTGGGTCCACTATGTCATAGAATGCTCTCATAAGGAGAATATCCTCTTGCTTCCTTCTATATGAGACATTTTTTAGTTTCTAATTACCTAAGCACACTTAAGTGAGACATATAAAATCATATTTCTTAATTATCCTTATTAATATCAACTCCTTCTTGTAACTTAATCGCTAACACGAAAACATTACAAAACAATGTTTTGCAAATAAGTAATCTTTATTCCAATTAAGAGGTATAGTCCATGATCGCAAAACCTTGCCCATTCTGGATGGAACTAGTTTGCAATCTTTTGAAGTCTACAAGATTGCAAAACGCCACCTCTTTTGTTAGTGTTATGGTAGTTACTAACTAAAGCCTTATTGGTCCACTCAACCCTCAACAAAGTGGACATTCCTATGGAGAGACCTCTTGGTAGCAGGCCAGCCCAACACCCATGTTGAAACCCACTTCTTCTTGGTAAGAGAACCTTGTAAGATGCATGGGAATAACCATCCTTGCAAAACCTCATACCATATGTACAAAAAATACCATCAATAGATCTATATAAGAAATCACAACCGTAGAAAATAGTGGCTAAGCTCTAATACAAACAATCCTTTGAAAACATTATAGTAACTAAAGATTTACCTTGGCACAACTATTTCCCATAATCACAATGATTGACCTATCTTTTCTAATCTATCGAATACTAGGATCTACTTAGAACCCTACATAATCCAGCTAATAACTCCTTGATTCATGAACATTAGCAAGGAGCAATCAACTTCAAGAAAGTGATGTAAGAACAATGTCAAAACCAAAGAAAAGTGTAGTTCTAAATGTTTAGTTTATGATGAGAAGGAAATTCCTTATGGTTTAGGTTTGAGAGTCTTGAGGTTGGTCATGCTCTTCACCAAGGATTGGTTCGGGATGGGTATCATTGTTGCAAGGCGTATCATATCATGTGGTGAATCTAGCCTCTCAAATATTAAATACACACAACCTTATGAAACATAAAAGAATAGAATAGGTTAAGAAATTCAAAAAGAGCAAGAGAAAACACACAATAGAGCCCAACCTTTCCCATGATAAAAGCCATGGTTTGCCATCCTCTATTATGAAATATTGACTAATATATCTAATTACAAAAAATATAAATATCAATCAAACTACATAATCTTATATATTAAGAGATTTTTTGTAGCTTATTGTAGTTGATGCAAAAACTATGTGCAAATCATGATGTTTTTACATCACCATTGCATCCAAAACATATCAAAACCCCCAAAACAACTCCAAAAGCTTTGAATTTTGACTTTGGAAATGAGGGAGAAACAACAAAGCTAAGTTTTTACTCTATTCTCTTATTTTGCACACAATCCTACTACTTTTGTAAATAAAGCTAGAAAAGCTTGAACCACATTAAGAATACAACAATGCATTTCATAAATAATATTTATTTTCATAAAAATAATATATTAAATATATTATTTTAATATTATTTATATTAAATAAATTATTTACTAGCAAAGACCAATGATTCATTTAAAATTACAACTAAAGGAGCTTAAAATTATACTTTATAAATAAATAATAGTTTTAATAATGAATATTATAATATAAAATTATGATATTATACATTATACTTACTATATAAATTCACATAAAGATTATTTATATAATAATCTTCTCACCACATCATAAAGCAAATTAGTATCCTTCCATCTATATACTAGGTATAATGTGCAATATCACATCATGTGCACTCGTTTGATAAATTACAAATCATGTAGCAAATAGATAAAAGCTACAATAAAATAAGAATTATTTTATTTTTTAGGGTTAAAAAATAATTGTTCTCAATTGATAACACAAAGAAAAATGCAAGGGTGACCAACCTCCTGCTAGTGCTATCTCATGTGGTGAATATGTATTTTCTTATGAAGATAAGGTTCCATGGATTTTGCACGAAAGATTATCTCATGTGGTAAATCTATGACCGTGAGATATTAAGGTGGTTGTGAGTGGTAGACAATTATTAGATAATGATATTAATAGACTTTGATTTTTAATAAAGCTAAGATTTGAAGATATTAAACTAAATAGTACTCATGTAATATAGATGAAATATAGAGAGATCAAACAAATAATAGTTACTTAATGTATATATATATATAAGCCTTGATTTATTTCAAGTACTAAAATATAATTTAACTTATGGATACTTTAAGATTGAAATATCTTTTAAAAATCATTAATAGTTAGAATATTATACATTTTAAAAACTTAAAATTTTCCAAATATATAAAAAATGTATCCAACTAAGTATGATATAAAAACAAGGAACAATCAACTAAACCAACACTTTAAAATGATAAAATAACATATTTTTAGACAAATTTACAAAATAAGAACTAAGATGTTGACTTTGACTATTAGCTTAAAAAGTATGTGTATTTAGTCAAAACCATCTCTAATATAAGTTATAGCTCTTTTTTATAAGCCACAACTTTACTAAGCATTCATATATAGTTCAAGATGATAGCTAGAGAGTTATGGATAACAAACAATTCTATAAATTATCTCCTATTGATGACTTGCTAATTCAAAATGCAAGGGTAAGAAAGTAGAGCCCAAAGTTTACCAAAACATAAAATTTTACTTCAATCTCTAAAGCTTTTATTTTTACATTATCCTCAAAATTTGAACAAATAGAAAGTTATAATACTTAGAAAATAGCTATACAAAAGGATTTGGGATTGAAGTATAGCTATAATGATGACTTGAGATTTTAGAGTTTGGGCAACCCATATAATCATTCAAATTTCAATAACTCCTTCTAAAAACGAAAAATAAGAAATATAAATCAATAAACGTAGTTAAGTAATGAAATTGAGGGTTTTTAAGCATGAGAAACATGACCGTAACTTTTGTGACTATAGATTTTGCTTGTAATGGTCTACCTTGTAGATCTTAATTATGCTACAATACTTGCCTTACAAGAGATGCCAAACAATTAAAAGTTGGAGTATAGCTTAGCTTTGATACCACTATTACGAAATGCATCACATGGTGAATTTAGCATCCCAAATATTAAATATACATAATGTAATGAAATTTAAAAGACTTGGATAAGTTAACAAATTTAGAAAGAACAAGAAAAAACATACGATAGGACCAAACCTCCTCCATAACAAAAGCCATGGTTTATCATTTTCTATTATTAAATATTATTTACATAGTTGTTTACATTCATATCATATATCTAATTATAAAAAAATATAAATGTTAATTAAACTATAGAGTATTATATATTAAGAGATTTCTTATAGCTTGTTATAGGCAATACAAAAAATTGTGTGCCAAATCATGACACTTGAAATCATCATCACGTCCAGAACATATCAAAACTCTCAAGACTACTCTGAAAGCTTTGAATCTTGACTTCATATGGGCGAGAAACAACAAAACTAAGTTTTTACTATGTTCTCCTATTTCACATGTGATCTTGCTGCTTTTATAAACAATGCTAGGAAAGCTTGAACCACATTAAGAATATATCAAAGTATTCTATAAAGAAAGCTTGTTTTAATAAAAGTATTTCTTAAATTTATTATTTTATTATTTTATATTAAATATATTAAATAAAATAATTTAATAATAAGTATCAATTATTTATTCAAAATTACCACTAAAGAAGCTTAAAGTTGTAATGTACAAATAAATAATAATTTTAATAATACATAACATTATGCAAATATATATAATTATACATTATGTCCACTATATATAATTACTTAAATATATTTATATAATAATATCCGCATCACATCGCAAAGCACATTAGTATCCTTCTATCTACGTACTAGGCATAATGCGATCAATATCACAAGTGTGCACTCATACGACAAGTCATGGATCATGCAACAACTAGTACAAATATATAATAAAATAAAAATAATCTTATTTTCATGGGTGAATTCCAATAAAACACTATGATTATTATAATTCCATAATAATCACACTATCCATAAGTGGTTGTATTGGAGCAAGAGGTGTCATGCATGCAATTGCTACAGTACACTTGGTAACTGGAGCACATCATTTTAGGGACATGGTTTTGAAGTATGTGAATAGTAGGACTCCTCGAAGAGAGAAGGTTGAGGGGATGGGGGAGAGGAGTTTGGGCATGGTAGTGAGATGTAGAGCTTAATAGAAATTGGCACAAGGTAAGTTTTTGAAGCCCCCCCCCCCCCCCCCCCCCCCCCCAGTCTCTAGAAGGAGAGAGAGGGGGTTTGCATTTAGTATTTGCGGCTTACATAATTTAGGATGTTATAAGGGTTCTATTCCAAGATGTCAAGTCAACAAGCATGGCGATGCTTTCTTTAGTAGGACCATCTTTACATCATTAAAAAAAAGCAAAAACAAAAGAAAACTTTATTTTAAAAAAAGGAGGTTTAGAGTTACCCAATCACAACGATTCTATAGTGGGAGGGTGTCATGACGAATGCGATGGACAACATTCCTCTTGTGGCTCACGATTAAGGCAAAAACCAAGGCATAGGTTTTGAGATACTTGAGAATGAAGCCATGAAGGCTTTGTTGGCATCATTGGCTATTTGCAAGGTGCAACCATTTGCTTGTAGAAAAAGCTTCACGGGAGGTCACCCATGTTGGTAATGTTGTCAACCCAAGTAATGTTGTTACCCAAGTATGCTTAACTACAAAGTGACTATCCATCAAGCTAGTCCTTATTGTTGTCCTATAGTATAACACTAGTCTTTATAAGCTTCTCAAGTGCCTCTTACTAATGAATTGGCATACAAATAGGGACTCTAATCCTCATTATCAAGGCACAACTAGAGCTCGTTGCAAAAAAATATAGGTGTACTTCATTGCATGAAGACTAGGTACATTACAATGATTATGAGTGTGGTGGGCGACAATTATGGTGGTAGGGGTGAGAATACGGAATTAAAGAAAGCAACAAATCTCACAATGATTATTACTTTAGTGATAGTAGCCCAATGATGCATGTAAAAATAGATTGGCATACTATTGTTGAGACAAAGCTTGTAAATCCACTTCCTTCCAAATGTTAAAAACAATCACATCCTTGTAGATCTTGAGATCGGGCTTGAATCCACTAATTACCTCCAAAACTTGGGATTAGGCTTTAGTGCTAATTTTCTCCACATTGGGTAATTTTAGTGTAGACAATTTGAAGCCCAATATTCTCTTCATCCCTTAGATATTTTGATAAGAATGCCACCAACAAGGGTGTGGTAAGGTCAAGGGTGGTTTTGATCACAATAGTGACTCAATAGCTTTATCATAGTCATACTATTGGAATAATTGTGACAATAATGCACTAGATTAGTAGCAATAGATGGCTACATAAGCATAAGGCTGGGATCAATTGTCAGTTGGGGTCCTCAGGTTGGGAGAAACAACAACGTTGGCAAATTGTCAATGATGATGTGGAAGGATTGTAAGCACGAACTCATAACAAATGGTGATGGTGGATAGCAACAAGTAGGAATCAACATGCCTACATGAACCAAAATGTTGCACTCTATGAGCTCAATGTTGGGACCATCGGATACAGTTTTGTACTTGCAAGGAGTTGATGCACAAAGCATACAACTATCTTTCACCTAGTCTACTCATACATGCAAGTATAATGAATTGACCTTCTAGCAAATGAGAGATCGATTCAATGCAAATTTATCAAGTACAATCATGAATAATTACCACATTATAGTCACAATATTGTTGCTCCATGATCCAATGATATCTATGACAATGAGTACCATTGATGCACTATACGAGTTCAATTTGGGACTATTAGATACACCCTCATTTTTTTCAAGGGGCTTGACACATGAACTCAACGAGTTTCTCTCATCTAGTCTACCTCTCATCTAGACTACTCACACATATAAAATACAATGATTTAATGTATCAAACAATAGATCTTCAAGGTGGTTGTAGTGATAATACTTACCAAACTTACCATGTTGTCGTCACATACTTTGGTAAGCATTGCTCCTTGATCCACATTCATCACTCTTCACTCATGTGTGCTTGCTTCCATTATTTCCCACACAAAGAGAGAAGTTGTTATAGGCAAGCTTGAGGAGGAGAAGAGAAGAATAGAACTTCTCATCATGTACCCTTGTTCCCTCGCACTCTCAACCACACATACTCTTACTCACACATTTAACTCACTAAGATGGGATGGAGAAGAAGATAGAAAGAGAGAAGAGGACTTCACTCCTTATCTCTCACTCCCTCACTCTCACACGCACTCCCTCTCCTTAATTCTCTCCCACTAGGCTTTTGTAGCAATATAATACAAGCTTGATTTAACACATATACAAATAGCTTGTTTCACTCTTTTTCATCCTTTATATACAAGTTCTTTGGGATATGGTTTTCACCTTTCCCTTAGGCATTTAGCACATATCCAAGTCTCTTGACTAGTCTCTCTCAAAGTGCATGCACCTGCCTTAGCTTAAGCCTTACTTCTAATGTGCAAATTAATTTGTGCACATTCTAATCTTATAGTGTTGCTATCATAACGTGAGAATCAACTTTTCTTTTTTTGAGAGCTAAAATTCTACCCTTCCAATGCTTCGACACATCTCCAATTGTGAATGCTTTCACCTTGAAAGCTCCCTTCATACTTAGACACATGTGCACACATGATGAACAATGATATACATTGGTGATCCAATTCCCTTCCTCACCTTTCCTATTATGCACTTCTATTGAGAGAATGCTTGTTCTCCTATCTGGCATTATGACCTAGGCAATGCATGTAAAAAAATGTAAGTTAAACCCTAAACAATATGCATTTTAATACCAACCAACAATCATAAATATGTTGTATGCATCAACTATGGTTTATGATGCATTAGCACTTTTGTAATTAGACACAAATATCAAAACTAAAGCGCATATATGTATGTACACCAATGCAAATGTAGATTGAATTTGAAACTATCACATTGTTCATCATGTTTACATGAAATAGAATGGAACAAATAGTACACAATTACTTAAAAATGTAATTATATGGAACAAATAGTACACACACACACACACGCACACGCACACGCACACGCACACACACAGAGGAGGAAAGGAGGGAGGTACAAAGGGAGGGATTACTAATGATCATACCACATGATGCAATACTAATGGTCTAATTGTACGAGTATATACATTGTTGCATTGATGGTCACATATCATAAATATCCACTTGCATTAGGAGGCTATGAATGATGATGACAATTGTGTTGGCAAAACATGTGGCATGTTGCAAAGGTGGTTGACTGCAAACATGCTTCTAGGTCAAGCCCCTTTCAATGGAAGCAGTGATTTGTGAATTGTGTGGGAATCCGTAGTCCCTAAGCCAATCATCATTACGTCATGATCTTCCCTCTCTCCCCTAGGCATGGACTGCAAGCCTGCCTACTACTCATTGGGTAAGGTCTCCTTTACAAAGAGAGAGATCTGTTCATGGGGTCGCTTCAAGAGGCTCTCTCTCTTTGTCTCTCTCATGGAAGGTTGTGCCAAACATTTGGGCAAGCAAGTTGTTGGCCAAGTGCACAATGCCACTTGCAAGTTGCCAAAGTGGGTAGACAATGATGCCACCAAGAAGGTGATGTGGTATGGAAGACAAGTAGGTTGAGTGGGTGAACGAAAAGGTGATCAAATGATAGGATGGAGATGCAAGTGCGATAGCACAACATGGGAGCATATATATATATATATACATATATATATATATATATATATATATATATATATATATATACATATATATATATATATACATATATATACATATATATATATATACATATATATATATATATATATATATATATTAGGAGAAGGGTGTTAGGAGCAGAGAATCACCCCGCTTGGGAGTGGGAATGTTACTTGGAGCTAGTGTTAATTGCCTTGCTTGAGTGGGAATGTTATTTGGAGCCTTGTGTTTCTTGGAATCGAAAAGCATGTAGCATGTTTTCTCCTCCCCTCTTGCAATTTCTACCTAAGCCTTCCAGTATCAATAACCTTGTGTCTAAAGCATGTGTAGATTGCACGCTTCAATTTTGTATCACATGTGTTGAATCTTTTGGTATTAATAACCACTTGTGGGATAACATTATGAATGAGGCACTAGAAATGAGACATATGAAGGATGCAAATGCGTGGGAGGAGGCCTATTGAGCGTAGTGGGATGAAGGCGGGTTGGATAGGCCTATGGCACCATGGATGTGATGCTACCTTTGAGGGGCTTGATGGTAGCATGAGATAGCAGATTCTATTACGAGCAACACATAGGTAGGAAGATGATGATAAGGAGGGTTAGGCGACATCCTTCTTCTATGCTAACATGGACATGCTAATGTAGCAGTGAGTGTACTTTCATGTGGCTAGAGAGTATGACACATGCAAGAAGGCTATAAGAATTGGACCTTGCCATTACTCAAGAAAGGAGAATCATTGAGAGATCTACAAGTGTACACATCTACATACAATGTAATACATACCTAGGAGAAATTAATGTAGCGCATGCATTAAAGCAAGATCTTGATGCTATTAAAACAAGTCCATGTTTTATTGCTACTTTGTAATGTACACATTTATCATGATGATTGTCATGGTTGATTTTGTGAGGCCCATTTGTTGTAAGTTTTGGTTAAAACTATCACATGTAACAAAGAAGGGGGAGGGAAAGATTATAAGCATGCAAATGGAAGAAGTAATGAAAGAGTGTTATGTTTCCTCATGATTCTTTTATCTAACAATACCAATCAAGAAAATTTGTGTGATTCACCATTTATCTATTTATTGCGTATCATTAGAAAGAAGCTTTGAATAAGTAACAACATTACTACATCTCATTTCATGACCTACACCCATTGTCTCACAGCCGACACCCACAAAAAGAGAGAGAGAGAGAGAGAGAGAGAGAGAGAGAGAGAGAGAGAGAGAGAGAGAGAGAGAGAGAGAGAGAGAGAGAGAGAGAGAGAGAGAGAGAGAGAGAGAGAGAGAGAGAGAGAGAGAGAGAGAGAGAGAGAGAGAGAGAGAGAGAGAGAGAGAGAGAGACTTATTCCATGGAGTTTTCCTCCCAAGTCCTAACACTACTCTAAACACGCATGCACATATACATGCACATGCACATATGCATGTGTACTTGCTTGCTTGCTCATCCATCTAATATATGAACATTGATTTTATAACTTAGCATACATAATTCTTGGTAATATATTCATGTGTACTCGCTAGCTTGCTCATCCATCTATATATATGAACATTGATTTTATAATTTAGCATACATAATTCTTGGTAATATACTTTATAATACTTATAAGCAAGTTTCTCTTACTCTCATAGAAATTTCAAAGGATTCTACACACATATACACACGTGTGTGCACGTGAGCGCGCACACACACACTCACTCACTCACTCACTCACTCACTCACTCACTCACTCACTCACTCACTCACTCACTCACTCACTCACTCATTCACTCACTCACTCACTCACTCACTCACTCTCTCTCTCTCTCTCTCTCAATTAAGTCTAATGCATTGAAAATAGACGTAGAATAATAAATTGATTGGTTTTTATTCACATTAAACTTTTTGCCCTATCAATGCAAATTAGGGATCACTATACCATCCACACATGAATAAACCTCTAGATGATAGATCATTGTTAACATCCATACTCCCAACTATACTATTGTGGCTCAAATCAAATTCATCTGCTTCGTTGTATTTACATGAGAAATAAATAATTATCAAAGCATGCATGCACAAATACAACACCTAGAATTTGTTGAATAGAACATATATAGCACACAAAGGAAATCAACTTATAAAAAAGTGAGCATTTTGGACCCATCAAAGAGGCGTGCGGAACACATTGTACTCACAAAGTAAGTGTTCGAGAAAGAGAGAGGGAGATTGAAATGGTATTTTAACAATTTATCTATTATTTCACAAACATGTGTTATGTTGTTGCGATAAATAATGAGAGAGTGTTGTGTTGTTTATTTATTGCAAGAAGTTCAACCTTTAGGGCATGTTTAGTAGGGAATTTGTTCAGATAGAGAAGGGGGAGAGAAAGGGGTAAAATATCGTAAAACACCATGCCTTTACAAGCACCTTGATGACCCGCACTTGCACTGTATTTTATGTGAAACCTATGTGATGCATCCACAAAGTTTGAGAAGAAACTTTTGTAACCCATAAATGATAAACTAGAGAGAGAAGGTGGAGAGAGAGAGGGCCTCCGTGCTAGAAACCACATTGTAGGGGAGTTAAAATAGTGTCATGATACAGGTGCCCTAAAGACCCGCATTTGCGTAGGTCCTAACGTAGATCGCTAGGATCTTGATCCCCGTGCTTGTGCGGGTATGAGCACAAAATGCCAATGTGTGTGGAGAGAGAGAGAGAGAGAGAGAGAGATGGATGGATGGGGTTTAAATATCATTGCTTTATAAGTGCCTTAATGATCAGCTATTATACAAGTCCTGGCATAGGATGATAGAAGGGGTATTTTGGGAATTTCCACAAGAAATAGAGGTACAAAGGTATTTAGTTGTAAAACTCATAAGCACATTAGAAGTATGGGCCATAGCATGGACATGATAGGTAGAGTAAAGATGATAATTAGGTAGGCCATTGGAAGTGATAATCATAGTACATTAATGGTCATAATCCTGCCTTCATCTGTCTCTGAGAAGGAGAAGCAAGCCTCCCTCAAGGAGCTGCACCTGGAAGGATGATGGCTTACCTATTATGTCTCAATGCAGGGGATGATGGCTCACCTAATTATGTCTCAATGCAGCCTCTCTGAAATCATTCATTCATTCACTCTTGCATAGGGCAAATTCAGTGCATCTTGACTAATAAGCACACAATAGTGCAAGTTGCAGACCGTCTCCCAAGGCTCTCTCTGTCTCTGTGTCTCTCTCTCTCTCTCATCTCTGGCCTCATGCACAGTCCCCAAATCAATTTTGAACTTGAGAGGATGGGGTATTATATGCCTGCCATTCCATCTCCACCCATTTCGGTTCTTCCCCCTTTGGCCTTACATCGATGCGTGCTAAACCTAATCCACTTCGTGTATAGCCCCGCCACTCTCTCTCTCTTTCTCTCTCTCTCTCTCTGTGTCTGCCCATCGCCTCTGTCTGTTCGAATGCACCACAAGATCGATCGTGCCTGCCCTGATCGTACACATCTGCATCAACGCACGAGAGGACTTGTACCTCGTTTCCCACTCAGGCATGTCTTAGCTCAGCTTATTTCACCTCCATCTATTCCCTATTCAGGCATGTCTGGAAACAGCTTATTTCAGTCTCAGGCTTTATGACTTCTCAGTTTCGGATTCTAATTCAGTCGCCGATCTTCTGAGTTGTGTTCAGATGCATGAATTATGAAATTAACTTGCTTCGGCTAAACAAATCAGTCTGGCTTTGCGATTAAACTTTAAACCTTTTGTTTCACTAAGTCTCTGATCATTTGAGTTGTGCTTAGATGCATTGACTAACCAGTTTCCTGTCACTAATTCGGGTGTTTGATGTGATTATGGGGTAATTGTGCTAATTAAAAAAAAATTGAATGTGTGTTTAGATGCGTAGGTTAACCAGTTTCATGTCACTTTTTAGGTTATTGGTATGATTATTGGGTGTTTGTGCTAATTTCTGTGCGATCATCTGAGTTCAATCTAAATGTTTCTTGAAGGCCAGATTTGTGAGATCAAGTAAGCAGTTTGTTACCTCCAGATTGTTGATCTTTCTAAAGTTTCATGTTTGCTTTCTGGCTGTATCATATTCTTTGGGTTGGTGAATGCCAGATTTTCTGAGATCATGTTACCTACTGGCTGCATGTTGTTCAATAGTTAGATGTTGGAGTTATCTTGCTTATAGAAATCCAGACTAAAGAAGACACTGTGTCATCATATCAAGTTCCTTAATTAATTCAATATGCCATGTGCAAGCACTGTTTGGTTGTCTCATGCTCTTCATTGATTCAAGATGTAAATCTCTGTGAGATAATATTTGGTTGCTGTGTCGCTATTTGTTTATTTACATGCTGAGTGGTCACATCTTTCTATACATAGGTCTTCTAGATATGCATTCCAGGATGTGTGTCCTGCCTTGTTTTCCTCACCATTCTCCTTTGGACTCCTTCAATCAGGTTTTGTTGAACTGGAGGGAAGCCTAGGCTTTAGTTTTTGAAATCCTTGTCTTCCGATTCTTGTCTGCAACATCCTTTAGTGTCTATGGAATACTCTTCATGGCAAGCCATTGCATGTTTAAAGCAGTCTCCAGCTCTGAAACAAATCCTTTAGTAGTAAAGTCTCCCATCTTTGATTCTTATGATTGCCAATACTTTCTCAGAATACCCTTGGAAACATTATAATGGCTTGTCTAAAGAAAGAAAGCATCTTTTCAAGTTCATTATGCTGGTGGGCAGACAAAGGTTCCAAAGATAGAATGGCTTGTCTAAAGAAAGAATGCATCTTTTCAAGTTCATTATGCTGGTGGGCTTGAGTGAAGAGAAGCTATTAATTGTCTTTGGTGCATTTAGACACGAGTCAAGCCATACATAGTTGGCTCTCATTCAAAAAACTTTCATTCTCTTGCACCCTTCCCATCTGTTCAGGATGAAGTTGATACTGGTCTTTCTTTAATTTGATCTTAGTGGGTCTCAAGCAGGCTTTGAAGGTGAGCCAGCTTTGGCTTTGTTCTTGTGTACGGAATTTGGTCTCTTGGAGATCTTCTGGAGTCTTCTTAGTCATCCATCTCACATTTCATAGTTCTGAGTAAAGATTGTTAACATATAGTCTTATGTGAACTGTGATGGAAGTGTGTGAAAATGAACTCGACACTAGCTCTAGGGTAAACAGGCCAATCTTATGGCTCCTAAGCTTCTCTTGTAGCGACTGTCTGTCAACATTTTTCTTTGAATTTGTTTTTACATTGCTGCTGTCATTGCCAAAAGGAAGCTTTTGTATCCAAACACGATTTTAAGATATGTCAGGTTGTACAAAATCTGCAAAGGCCAATACCTAAGTAATGGTTAGACAAATAGAGAGGTAGCTCATTCCAAGTCCAGAAGCCAATGCCAATCTGGCACATCGATAAATTGGCTTGCTAAAGTATGCATGACACTTGGAAAAGAATAGCATAACATTTGGGGCAACATGCATTCTTATTGAAATGTGCCCCTTTATTGGCATCTGTATCCCAGTCTTCTTTTCTTCTTCACTGGGGTTTTGAAATCTATGGTCAAGGTCTAAAAAACAAATGCTAACTGTTCAATAACTACATAGGACACTTTTACTCTTCTGTATACATTTTCTTGTAGAAAAGAAAAAGCCCCCACTCCTTGTAGAGCTTTTGACAATAAGTAGCAAGAGCCTTATCCAGAGAGAGATAGGGAACAACATGTTGAGCATGTAGAGTTCACAACATGCTGAACATGTGGAGTTCTCCAATCGTTGGTTAAACCCTAACATGACCTGCAACAGTAGTGGATTAGACTGTGCTGTTCTATTGGATTGCAATATCTTCGTTTACTACTACACTTGGAGAGCATTTAGAGCAGTCCAAGGCACGAGACAGAGTACGGAGGATCCCTATTATAAATGAGAATCTGGATTTTACACATACTTCACATTCTCAAGATTGCTTGAGCTTGAGGATGGTGACTCTGACTGAAGAGTATCATCAACTTCTAGCATGAAGTTGAGTGCCTTTTTAAAATTGTCATTTTCAACCACATCAAACATCACATTGCCCTACGCTTTGGAAGCTTTTCTAGCTCTAAACTGTGCTGCAATGTTATTGAAGGAACAAAGTCGAGTATTTTCTTCTAGGCCATCTTCAGAGAATTTGTTGAACACCTTACCAGACCTTTTTGTAGGTGTTGATTGTTTCTATCATCCCATGAACGTTTGAAGGAAAGAGTAAAACTGGATCTTAAATCTTCTTGTATAGAAGGTTCTTTGGAGGATCTCCCTTCTTGATACTGATTGTTTTATTTTATAAAGGATTATTCTTAAAATTCGTTCTTGGTCAAATGATAGCTAGCTCTAGATTCATTCTATTTTGAAGGAACAAGACATAGGCAATGAATTAACAATTTCGACTTCTTTGTTATTTCAAATCTACATTTGAAACAGTTAGTACATCCACAAGTAAAATCATGTATTTTAGATTCATCACTTGCTAAATACATCAATTATCATAGAACCATAAGGTTTTAAGAGACGATTTTCCAATTCTATAGGCCTTAGAAACAGTGCGAGATGCAAACAGGGGGACAATGGTGATGAAAAATGTTGTACACTAGGCTAGTTTTCCAGTCTCTTTGAAAAAGTTTATGGTCAAATATGTTATTTCATACCATATGTCTCTTTTCCAAGTAGTTACAGAAGTATGATAACTTTCCCTTGCATGTATGAAAAATATTATGAATATGAAATTGGGAAGGTCATGCAAGAGATCCATAATACTCTTAATCAGACAATCAATTCGTAAACAAGATCAAAGAAAAAAACAAATAGAGATATAGATGGCAAAGTCAGCAAAGAAGCACTAAGGTTGGAAGGGCCACTGCCCTTATCAGCAATAGGAAGTTTTCTGCCACAATTCATAGCCTTGCATGATTCATAACAAAAGCTAAATGCTGGAAATGAGTGTGCCAATAGCCAGCTTGTCACCATCAATTAAAGTCAGCTCTGCCTCCAACAGAATCAGGTCAATCACCTTATGTTCGGAGATCCTTGAAGTAGATCTCTAAATACAGTCATGACTGGTTGAAAAACACAATCAACAGCTCTTTTGCAAAGAAGAATCTTCCCAAATGGTAGGGATTGTGTTTCTGAGGTGAACTAGCTTATGAACAAATTCTGATGCAATGGATCTTGCATCATAGGAAACGAAGCAAGACTAGTCTTTTGCTTATAAATAGAATGGTGCAGAAACTTCAGAGTTGATGTCAACGACAGCATATGATGTCAGTCAGACTGATGACTGGACAGCTTCACATGATGAGCAAGGCTGGAGATAGCTGTTTTGGATGAGACAATGGCTGATCTGGTTTTGGGGTTGCATCATGTTAATCCTTCAATGCCTCTAAATAGTATTTTCATGTCTTTTATTCTGGTTGGTAGCTCTGTGTGCAAACGAGGAATCCTGTTATTATCACTGTGCAAGCACAATGTAGCAGATGCTTGTGGCATTCCCTCTCGCTTAGCTAGTTGGCAGGAGGGGTATACCCAATCTCATTTGAGAAGCAGGTTCTGCCCTAGTAGAACTGTACAGCTTTAGCATGGACACAAGATCTATGATATGCATGCTTCAATTCATCAAAAAATTGACAGCAGACTGAGATATCTTTGACTTTCCAGATGGTTTGGAATGGGACAAATAATGGAATGACATCTTCAAACACTTGTTTGTTTCTGGACTTAAAAGCTTTCTGATTATCTGTATTCTTGATTTATTTACTTGAGGGATAAACTCAATCACCATCGTTGAATGAGATATTGTGCTCCTTTTGAAACTTGTACTGTGTGGCACAACTCGTTCGCATTATGTTAGGCATTATTTAGTAGTTTACAAATATGACCGATTATTTAGCACATCCAATTTATGGTTATTCTTTAACCACCGAATTCAGCGTCTTCCACTCATGTATATGTGCTGTCCCATGCTTCACTTGCTACTCCAGTTGTGCTTGTGTGTGCAGATCTCAGCAGTGAGCACTAGCACTTTCGTCCCCCTAGTCTCTGTCATATATTCTTGACCCCTGCCACTTGCGCAGCACATTGCAGTTGGAATATCGCCTGTCTTGAGCAACTACAGCCATGTACCCTGCATTTCTTTGCCCTCCCGTCCTCTTGTGCAGATCCAGAAGCAGGCAAGAGACACCCATCACATATGCGTCAGTTCTTGCTTGTGTTTCCAGCTAGATAGCCATGTGTCAGAAGTTACCAGCCTAAGGCTGAAGTGACACTTTTGCAGTGTATCCTGCTGTGTTCAGCCCTACTAAAGCAGTGTATGAAGTAGAACCTGCACCTTAAAGCCAAAGTCATGGACCAGTAAAAAATGCAATTCTAGGCATTTCGTGGACTTCTAAAGGAGACAGAATAACTCAGATCCTGCCACACTTCTATAAAGTGTAATAATATATGATGGGTTTAGCTAACAAGAGCTAACCAGAAACTCAGTTCTTCATCACATGGTAAGTATTCAACTTGTATGATGAATAGTCGTGAATATTGATTGACTGACAACTGTTCTTGAAATCTGGTTTTGAAGTATGGCTTGAGAACAATGTGACAAAAATTCAATGTGGTAGTATACATGATCTTTTGGTTGTTGAATTTCAAAGCACTAACTAATATGTCGTATAATCACAAATACAAGTGTGAATTAAGGCATCCTGATGTGCATTGCAGATTGAACTGCAGCTCTCACAGGTTGTGAATTTTTGTCCAACAATTGAAGGAGCCGGCCTGCAACATTATATGAGTTATGGCCAAGTGCTATGATGAAGAGCGATCAATGCATTCAGTTGAACAATCCAAATCACAGATATCAATTGATCCGTCTACTTCTTATTTTCCAGAATGCATTGTCTGGACACCATTACCCATAGTATCATGGTTGGCTCCTTTTTTTGGGCATGTTGGCATTGGGCGTGGAGATGGGGTTATATTAGACTTTGCTGGCTCACACTTTGTAAACATAGGCAATTTTTCATTTGGTGCTGCTGCGCGATATGTCCATCTTGATGTGCAGCAGGTACTTGATCCTGATGGGGTTGATTTCAGCGTTTAAAGCTGTCTAAGTATGTGCATAGAAGTTCTAAGTATTAAGCTGCTAAGGCACAAGCCCATACCTCCACATCTCTGTTGACCTTGTATCATTGTTGTGTGCTCTATATGATTGGATTGCATGGTTGATCCGGTGCACGTCTGCAAGCATGAGATCATTTCCAGTATGGAACCAGTAATGGAGTAGGTGGGTATGTCTCAGTACAAAATGTGTTCTGTGTGCACACTTCTGTTTACCTTTGAAACGAACTTAAGTCGCATTAAAAGAGCACAGATGATGTATAGGATGTGTTTTTGGTCAATGTAACTGCTACGGTAGTTGTTGTTGGTAGTAATTTCCATTGAGTCTAGATGATTGTTTGCAAGTGGTGTACAGGAGCGTGCAAGTGTCCATCGGTATGTATCAGTACATAATGTGTTCTATGTACACTTTTCTATTTATGTTTAAAATGAACCTAAACTGCATCAAACATGCACAGATAATATATAGGTTGTTGTGGTGAATGTACCTATTCCAGTAGTCATCAGTGGTAATTTTCATGGAGTGTACATGCATGTTTGAAGCGGTGTGAAGGTGCATGCATGTGTTGTCTGTGGGCACATATCATTACCTTTCTGTCTGTTGCCAACCAGCATGAAATACTGATTACGTATGCCCTTTTGATGCAGTGCTGTTTCCCTCCTCATCTTTCAGGTCATACTTGTAAGTTGGGGTTCGAACATGCTCAACTTGGCACAGCATTGTCCTGGGATGATGGAATCTTTAACTGCATGCACCATTTTGAACACAAGGCCTACAATATATTCACATGTAATTCCCATTCTTTTGTTGCCAGTTTCCTCAACAGGGTGGCATATCAAGGGACCATAAAATGGAACATCATTACAGTTGTTCTGTTGGTCCTGCTGAGGGGAAGATGGGTCAGCAAGGCTGCTGTAGCAAGATCATTTGCTCCCTTTACATTAGTAATGTGTTTTGGCTTGTTTATTGCTGGCTGGCCCTTTTTAGCGGGATGGGCAGCATTCGATTTCCTGTTAATTGGATGGTTCATGTTGATAACATACACAAGACTTGGGGTCATTGATTGCTAATCGATCCAGTTAACATGTTACATAATGAAGTAATAAGGGAGTGTGAGTGAGCCCTTGTCAAATCAGGCTGGGCAGCTCATTATTTTCTGTTGATTGGATGGTGCATATTGGCATCTTACACTAGACTTGGGGTCATTGATTCCTAATCAACCCCACTTACCTGTGATACAATGAAGAATGTAACAGAGGGGTATGAGAGGCTTTTTTTGTGAATGAAGTCCCGAAAACCCCTTAGTGATGGGTGAAAAGAATCCCATCACTTGCTAAAGCATCCCCAGTATCGATACATTTTTTGAGAGTATATACAGTCACTAGTTCTTCAAGCTTTGCAGAATGCCTTGTCTTTATTCAAGACATGCCTTGATCATTCTGTTTGTATATAACTGTTTGCAATGATTGCAATACCAGTACATTTGCCCTGTAAAAAGGGATGAAAATGTTGGGACTGGAGAGGGGGGACTCATCAATATTTACAAGTAGCAAGAGAGATTACACCACCACGTAAACTTGCATTTAAGGACAAATTAAGTTGCATGTCTAGAAAGCATTAACTGTATTAGCAGCCATTCATACTAGAGTAGAGAATGTGCTATCACTTGCCATATAAAGGAAAATATAGAAAGCATGGTGTGGAGGTTGCAATAGTTCCACTAGCATTGAAAAGAAATGATAGAACATGTGTGTGAAGTGGATGCCATAGAAGTTTCACAAGTTTTTGTTGGATACGAACACTTCCGAGTACAATCAAAAGTAGAGAGGGGTGACCAAACAGTTGATCTTTGGTGAAAATTTTGTGCATCTCACATTGAAAATGGAGAGAACCAATTGAACATTTGTTGAAAATTGTGTCATATGTAATTTAAAAGAGACCTTTAGAGTAGTGCGTTTGTTTTGGACTACTGCATATACAATAATTAAAAATGTATGGACAAGATGGTTGCTAGCATAATTCAATGTACTTGTATTGGTGAAAGAATATGCCATGTTTCTCGTCAAAACATAAGTTGCAAAGTGACACACAGAAGTATGCAATCACATAGAAGTATACTGTCACATAGAAGTATGCCATCGACGATTGATTATACAAAGCATGATACAAAAAAAAACCCTTGAACAAGTAGATACATACAAGCATTATGTTGAATATGTTTGAAAGTAGAAAGCAATGAAGGGGTAAGTTTGTGGTAAAAAGTTTTATTGTAATGGGTAAAGAGTGGACTAGCAATAAATAGCTTTTGCAAGAGCATGGTAAACCATATTAGAAGATGCTTTGATGTTTATGGGGGACCTCAACCATTAGCAAGTGAGCCTAAAAATGATTTTATAAAAAAAGGAAGTTGAAGGTCAACTCTTGTAAAGTGTAGAGATGCGACACTTGTTGCTCAAGAGTGATGAATAGGAAATAAAACCTTGTGAGTCCTAGTCAAAGAAACTCATAATTGGGCTCTCATTGGTTGTGCAACGCAGAGTCCTTCAAGGAGTACATGAGAGTTATGAAATGATTAACCAAGATGGTTGGGCACTTCTCTTTCCATTTGATTGGCTTCAAGCCTTCTTGCTTAGACAAGATTCTCACATTCTAATGGTTGTACTATTAGGTGTAACATATATGGTGATGCTTACATATTGGATATGATTAATTGGCAGCTCCTTTGTGGTGATTGAGAATGATGTTATGCATCTAGTCAAGTGGGACAATGATTTCACAATGGAGCCATTCAATGTTTACTAACTTGTATTTACAATCTCGGTATTACCCTTCCCTTCCCAAGCGTCATGGTAATAGAGGAGTTTGGTTGCCTTGCAGGTTGCCTAGTGGTAATTTAGTGGTTGTCATGTCCTTTAGTGTGGCGTTATGCCTTTCACTTTTATGAGAGAGAGAGAGAGAGAGAGAGAGAGAGAGAGAGAGAGAGAGAGAGAGATTGGAAGTGTTGTTGCAAGATTGTTGCCTTGTTGCACATTCTCACATGATATCAATCATTCCAACTCTTGTCAATCTCGAGCATTGCTACTCGAGGTGATCTTGTTTTGTAGTTATGTTGTTGCATTCTCTTTGACTTGGTGTTGTAATATTGTTGATGTGGTTGGAATGATGCTCTCCTTTGTTGGTTTGTGTTGAGTTGCTTGGTTGTAGTCTTGTTGCATTGAACTTGCCTACTTGGAGTACTGTTGTCTTGCTATGGATGCTATATGGACATGTGACTTATTTGATATTGTGGAAGTATTTCATGGTGGTGTTGGTATTCTCTTATCATTTTTGTTACATTTTGACAATTGTGTGGCAACTTTGAATTTTGGTTTTGTGAATTAAGGACTTAGTTAATGGAGTTAAGTTGTTCTTGCACAACCATTCTTTGTGTTTTTGTGTTTACTCATTCTCACTATGTTCACTTTGTGTTTGCATTATGAGAGGGCTTTTTGTGTTGATTTAGTGCTTCTACTAAACTTTGTGGATTGTTGAGCCTAGCTTTGATTGTATGTTTGCATTGTGACACCTGGGATTTTGTGATTGATTGTTTTATCGAACCATTGAATGTAAAGTATTAGCTTGTGACCTCTTAGTCATTTTGGATCTCTCTGTTTATACTTCTAAATTTAGTTTTTCATTATGGCACCTCCATGTGCCAACGACGATGATGAGCGCCAACGTCTCGACTATCACATTTGGGAAGTTGTCATGAAGCTTGGTTTGTGTAGAGAATATTGTAGCATATTGTCTTTGGATGGACTCCAAGACCTTAGCATCCCTCTCCTTTGACTTAACCCTCGAATGTGAAGGATGCTTATCTTGATGCATTTTTGGATTGGGATTCAAATGATGATGTTGCTCATTCAATGTTGTGATTGTACATATAGCAATTACCTATTGTTTGACCTTTGTGGCAACTTGGCCATGCTTCATGACATGCACGAGGCATAATATTCTTTGTGGGTTGTTACTTAGTATGGTCAACTATAGACTCTTTGCTATGAGGTGGACACATCCATACAAGCTTTTCTTCTTTGAGTGACAACTATACAATATCAACTTTGAAACATGGCTTTAGCTCTTTCAAAGGCTCACCTAATGGAGAGTACTTTATGCAAGCTTCCTCTCAAGTATGATGGTGTGGCTAATATATTGAGGTTCCAAACTTTGACTAAATTGGTGAGTTTTCAACATAGATTGTTGTTTCCATCTCAATTGAAAGTGACTATCCAACAACATTCTTGGTTGGATTACAGGAAGGTTTCATTCACTTCAAATTTCACAGAGAACTTTGCAACATAAAATGTGATTTAGTACACATCCATAGTACCATAAGAAACTTTCTAGCATTGAATTGACACTCACATAATCTTACTATTAGTATCCCAAACATACTTCACTTGATGAAATGAGACATACAACCATTGATGGGACAATAGTAAAAAAATGTAAGCCTAAGTACTTAGTTGCTAATGGAGCCCAAAATTCATAAGAAATATCAACCTTACTAATTAATAGTCAATGGATCCAAAATTAACAATTGCATTTAATCTCTAACAATCCATTATGAGGAAATCAAAAGAACATGTATTATCGTGAGCCAACACAAGAGATATGGTGTTGTGGGAAATACAAAGGCCTTAAAAAGATTTATGATCCAATCTCCAAAGCAACTGATAAACTAACTACTCACTTCACAAAATTACCTTATGGTCTTCCATATGAGGTAAGCACATCACAAGGCAACCCTTTGCTAGAGACTCTTTCAATATACTTCATTTTTATTTTCCTTTTATCAAAATAAACTCTCCTAAATCACTTCCCTCTACTTCTGCTTCTATTAAGCAACCTTGCAACAAGTGATGAGTCACATCCCTTGATAACCCTTGCACATGAGGTACTGTGATATCAATTATGATATCTCCATTAGCAAATTGGGCGCACAAAAATTCATGGTTTCTAGATTTTAAAAATTCACATATTTAGAGAAGAGAAATTATCTTAAGCTACACATCTTGAACCTCTAATTTAACAATACCCTTTAACACACCTTTTCCCCATAGTTTTAGGGGCTATCATAGTGCAACCAAGATGAGAAAATTGCACATCAGGCCCATGTATGAGAATGTTAACTTTCCCTTCACCATTGTACCTCATGTGCAAGGGCCATGCTCATCAACCCTTAATAGTCTTCCCACACAAAATGATGGTATATTAGGCACCTTGTTTTGTCCCATTGCTTTGAGATGGATTTTATTTTTCTATTTTTATTTTCTCATTTTCATGATTAGAAATAAAAATTAAAAATCTTGGTGTGGAGAAGGTAAATACAATAAAAACGTGCTAGTGGTGATATATTTGAAAAGCACAATGAAGGAAATGGTGTTGTTGAAGCCTTGTTCCCTTGTAGCAAGAATATGCTCATAGGAGACTATAATTCACAAGTGATAGCACTTGTAATGGTTGAATAGTTAATGCATTGAAAAATGGTTATACTTGGGTGTTAGGGGAGAGTTAGACTCAAGTTTGGGTCTTTTAGTTTTAGAGAGAGAAATTCTCTCAACTAATAGGGGGAGAGCTACCATTACAATAAAATTAGGGTTTTCCAATTTTGAAGTCTTTTATCTCATCTTTAAAGTTTTTTGAAATAAAGCATTAAGTACTTTTGTGAAAAAAATTCATGGAAGCACAAAATACAAGAGGCATTAGTATAATTAAGGACACTAAATAGAGGCATTTCTTGTAGTCCCACATAACCTTGCAGTCTCTTGGTAGTTTTCATGAAATTCTTGTATAATATGCCAAAATGTTTTCTCTTCGTTGTAGCATCCCTCTCTTTTTTTCAAAAATTGCAAATAATTCAACAAAGTATATGCTTTCCCTTTATTTTTGCACATGATTTGCTATTTTCTATTTTGATTCAATATCTTCTTTTGCTTTATCTTCTATTTCAATGGAAGCTTCATGTCTTTAGCATCCTTCCTCTTCATTCAGAGAAGTCACAATATATAATAATTTTGATTTTGACAAAAGTATGTGGATTTCTACTACCATCTCTGTTGGTTCTTGGATTATGTTGTATACAAAAAAGAGGAGAATATGTGGATATGAATCCATTACCACTTACAAGGGATGAGTCAAGGATTTCAAGCTTGAAGGACTAGGAAAAAAAAATCAAGGAGGTGCTAATACAACATGTATATATGTACTCAAAACTACGCTTACAAAATTGATCTATCGACATGCCATGCCAAAAACTGCGCTTACAAAATTGATCCATCGACATGCCATGCCATTGACTAAACTGTAAGCTTAAAATATTTCAATAGGCTTCAAACTAGGTTTTATGTTTCAAGAATTCGCCTAACGTTGGTCTATATTTACATATATATATATATATCAAACCTCAAAGATTGTAGATATATATCCATTAAACCTCAAAGATTGGCAACCTATCAAAATCATAGTTAGAATCTTTGATACATTTCATGGCTCTATTGGTAAGTAGTTATACAAAGTGACTTCAAATAGGTCATTGATTCAGGATGGGGTTTTCTTTGATGTAAACTTTTATAATGCATCATCAAGCATAACATGACATGGATCTCTCTAACCTCTTTCTCTTCCAATTCTGGATAGCATAGAGTGACCAATTTTGAAATATGTGAATCTTTTAGATTAAACATTTATGCAAATATTCAAAGATACGTGTGACCTAATGTAGCAAGTTGACATGAAGACTATAATCTTCATGCCGTTATACTTTTTTTGTGGACTTCTTTTATAATGATGAAGTTTAGAAAATACCACTAATCTTCATATGCAAATTAGAGAAATGCATAGACTTTCCAAGTCATAGCTAGGATATAAAAGAAGTGTATAAAATTGTGTCCAAAGTGTAACAAAAATCCATTATCTATAAATATATGATTACATCACAAAATTTTATTTTGACTTTCTATTACATGAGCTAACATTATGTGGATGGAAAGGTTGAAGCAATTGATCAATTCTTATAGAATGACATTGATAAACAATCCTATGACGATGTTAGAGGTTTGGTTAGAGGATGAGCTCTTCAGAATGCTTAGTGTTAGGGCAAACATCTATTTGTCACATGCTAATGGGCCTAAAAAATGAGGACTTAAGTATCCTTGCTATTTATTCATTCAAGTGCAATGGTTACAAGGTAAATATAATATGTAATCCAAAATTGTGTTACATTGTCTGATATCCATGTTTTCTAATTTGCTAATAATGTTATCTATGATTAACCTTATGCATAAGTATACAAAAGAAAAGATGTAAATACTTTATATAGGGATATTCTCATGAAATAAGTTTTCCTCTTGCTACAACCTATCTTGTAGAAATACAAATGTAATAGTTATAAAACGATAAAAATAAATACAAAAATGATTTGAACTCCATTACTAGTGATTGAAATTTAATTAAAATCCATGCTTTATATGCAATAGTTTTTTTTAAAATTTGAATACAAGATGTCAAATTTATAATATTTGCTTTTCCTCTATATATATGAAGTCATTAAAAAATTGATGGTGTTCTTTACTATGCTAATAAGCTCCACATCATCAAAATCTATGGTTTCGGATGGGTTTCTAGCCTTTTGACTTCTTTGGGGGTTTTGGGTGTAGTGGTGGAGGCACATAGGCAAGTCGTATCAAAAGGTTTTTGTGTATTGCATAGTTGACTAGACTTTCAACCGACTCTACTCTAAATAGAAGAAGGTTGTTATTTTTGTAATTTGCCAAGTGATTTCCCTACATAAAATTGTATAAAACAATATAAGTATAAAGCCACTGATGCTATTCTAGGTTAATTTAAGATAAACTAAACTTACATAACTTGTTTGGAGCTCAACTAGATGCTATAGGAGCAATTTGGTATTGTAGTAAAACCTCTATATATAGCTATGGCCATTACCTTGATCTAGCATTTTGTGGTCTTGAGTAATAGCCTCTAATCCTTTGATAAGTTTTTCATCATATCTATTCTGGTTAAGAAAAGAAATGTTAATGTCTCTCTCTCTCTCTTTCTCCCCCTCTCCCTCTCATGGGCTTAACAAACTTACTTCTTCACATTATCGTTGTATGCATAGATTGAATTGGCAAGAAAGCATCTCCTTGTAGAAATGTCAAACACTATTAGGCTCCAATGAGATCTACAAGGCAAGGAAAAAAAAATTACTAAAAAATACATTTGAGATATTTAGAAGAAACATACCAAAGAGTTTCTTACCTTTCATGGTATGCGATCACGAGATATCATACAAGATCCAAATTACAATCTTTGTTCCATGAGTATACATTCACAAGGGATATTTTGTCCTTGATCATTGTCCTCAATCAATACTGTGGATAGGAGAAAGTCTATGATGAGATTCTTATCTTATTGATCAAAAGGAAGATTTGTAAGAATTTTGTAAAAGCAAATAAACAATAAGTTTCAGGCCATTTTCCTTACAAGAAAAGGATGCAAAATTTTCAAAGTATTATGACTTAACAATACAATATCTTAAGGTAACATTCATCACACAATTTTTGACCTCCTTATGGAGGTTTGCAAGGACTAGAGTGTCTTCCTCACTAAAGTGAAATGCATTAGTTCCTACTATTGGTGCACCTTCTTAGAGGTAATATAATATCAAATGATGTGATAAGCATCTCTAGGGCCTTATAGTTGTCCTCATGCACACTGATATGTCTTTCATTGATCTCCCTAGACTCTATCTTAACATCTCTCTTTCTTCTTGGGTTAATGTTTGAGCATTTAGCCTTGTCCAGTGGGAATGTAAGGATTCTTCTATGACATCCTTCACCTTCACTGTCTTTCCCTTTTTGAGGGGAGGGATCTCCAAAATTCCCTTCATTATTTTGTCCATGATACCGTCTAGGCTTAACAACTTGTCATATTTGAATTTGACAAGCCTAAGGGATGTGAAGTCCCTTGGCATACCTATGATCCTATACATATGAGTTGTGAAAATGTATGTGTCTTGGAAGAACTTGATCATAAAGACTTCCACAACTTCATGTAAGCAATCTAGTGCTAAGGAATGCTAGCAAAAGTCTACATTGCTTCTTTTGCATATGTCTTTTTATGACCCTGGTAAATAGGAGCTCAGGGATGGCAAGATCATGGCACCCCATAATTCTCTTTATCTTCTTAAGGGATGCAACTATGCTACTAGAATCACTTTTGGTGAGCTTTGGCATGCAATGTAGGCATGCTCTTCCCACAATAGGATCTTTGGTGCATGCTTTGCCCAAAGGCTGATCCCTATTGTGTAGTGTGAGGGTTTCTTGATGATACTAGTCTTGCTGTCTACTTTGTCTTAGCCATCTCATGGAAAAGTACAAAGATAGTAGTGGAACTCTAGACAATAGAAATGGTGAAAATTTGAAAATTTTGGATGAAAGAGATCGAGTTTGCATAAGATGAGGGAGAATGGTTTTTTTTTTTCCAAAGTCATGAGCCCCTCTACATTGTTGGTCTCCACCTTGAGGAGCGGGAGGGGGGTTTTCAAAATCTCGAGACCCCTCCTCCCCACCCTCGAGTACAAGCACTTGAGTAATATTGGGGAAGGTGGGGGGCATCGAGATTTCTAAATTCTCCACCTCCCCTTGATGGGGAATCGAACAACATGAGGGGGGGGGGGGGGGGGGGTCATCAAGATTTTGGACCCCCTCCCTTGCTCACATTGTGCATGTGTACCCTCTCAAACTTGAATAATGTAGAAGGGGAAGGGGGGGGGGGGGGAGTGGTCAATGAGATTTTGGACCCCCCACTATCATGTTGTGTGGGTGCCTCTCGTTGGGGATTCACGCAATGGGAGGGGGCCTTGAGATCTTGGAACCCCCTCTCCTTGCACTGTTTGCAGGTATCCTTGGTAGGGACTTTCACAACATGAGGGGAGAGCATGGAGATTTTGGAAACCCACCTTTGCGTTGTGTGGGTCCCAAGAGGGTGCTCAAAAAGATATGGGATGAGAAGGATATGGAGCTTCAACATCCATGCAACATGTGAAATGAAAATTTTAATTTCAAGTTTGAACTATATAAGGTGATTGCATGCATGATGTCACTTGGTGCAACATCATCATAAACATATACTCACACATGTGAGGAGTAATGCAAATATAGATAGGGTTGCACATGTACCCACTACTTGTGCAATACTCAAGGCTATAAAGGCTCAGATTTCCTCCCTATTTTTGCAATGTGTGTGTATGTGTGTGTGTGTGTTATTCTACTCTTTCTTGCGCTCCCTCATGGGAGGAATACCTACATAAATGAGTTTACAACTTGGAAGCAAAAAGTGTGGCTTTTAAAGAATCACTTTCTAAGGTACACATGTGCTTAGCTCAACTGGAGGAGAAATTGGCTATGGAGGTAATTGCAACTAATAAGAAGATCAAAGATGAAGTCAAGGATAGACAACAAGAGTGTAAGAGGAGGTACAAAAGGAAATTAAAACAAGGAAGAAGATACATGAGGTATGTCAGACACTATTTCTTCTATATTTACTGAAGCTACATTGCAAAAGAAGCTTGAATCTCATGCACACCTAGGAGGACTTCCTAATGGGTGGCATGAAGAAACAAAGGAAGAACTAGCGGATGAAGATTACCAAGAATGTTCAAAGTCATATAGGTTAGAAACTAAACTAAAGGCAATATTAGAGAATCAAGGTTTCAAGTGGGTGACACCGTGGCACATCACCAAGCAAGGGAGGGAATAACCAAGAAACCTTGGAGTTTGGAGAAGTACAAGATAAAATTGAAGCACTAAAGGAATCAAAATGTTTCAAGGGAACCAAATTATGGATCACAAATGAGCTCACACCAGCACAACTCAAAGCATGACGAGGTGAGATTGCCAATATGAAAGTAGCTAGAAAAGAGTGCAAATGGGCAATTTATCGAGGTGGTAGAGCCATCATAGAAGATTTTGAAAAGCCTAAGCATTAGGCTGCTTTAGGGTCATTACCTCTATAGTAACTCTTGTAGCCTTAGTAGTTCATGTTTTTTTGTGCCATTGGCAACCACGAAGTGGATTGTATATGGGTCTTGAGTTTGTTGCTCTATCCTATGTGCCTTTGAGGCATCTTAGAGGGCATTAATCTCTCTCTCTCTCTCTCTCTCTCTCTCTCTCTCTCTCTCTCTCTCTCTCTCTCTCTCTCTCTCTCTCTCTCTCTCTCTCTCTCTCTCTCTCTCTCTCTCTCTCTCTCTCTCTCTCTCTCTCTCTCTCTCTCTCTCTCTCTCTCTTTGCCCTCAACTTGTGGTGCAAGCCCACTCTCTCTCTCATTCTGGTGATCAAAGGCCATCATTCTCTCCTAAGGTGCAACCCTCATCCTAAGTTGTTTGTAAAATCAATTCTCACTATAGGGATCCTGAACACACACAACATGAGGGGTAGACCTGCACAATGTGAGGTGGGTCCCTCATGATTTTTGGAGGTCACCCCCTCATGTTGTGTAGCTTCCCTCCTTTTTGTGTATTGTGCCCCCCCCCCCCCCCCCCCCCATTGTGCAAAGTCAGTAATGCATCCTCCAACTACTTCAGGTATATCAAAAGCCAAGTCTTTCTTAATACAAAATGTTGTTGTTGTAGATTGGGATACTTTTTTAGAGAAAAGATTAAAGAAAGTGTGGGAACCTCTCTTTAGTACTCCTACATCAAGTTCTTTGAATGTACACTGTATCATTTAAAACTCCATCAAAGGAAAGGAAGTTGAAAAACATGAAATGTATTCAATTCTCCAAAGCGTTTAGTCCTTAGACATTGTCAGACCCTAAAGACATTCCATGGAGACATGTCTCTCTTTCATCCTTAGATGATGAAAGAATTTAGTTAAATCCAATGACATCCACCAATGATGATGAAGCATGCTCTTCATGCATATTTCTCATGTCCTTGGATAATTGGACAGATGAAGAATATGAAAAAGAATTTGATGAAATTGACATATTTTTGGTAAAAATGCAAGGAGAAAGGGAAGATAGACTATTTTGATCTATGCTTCTCAAAATTACTCTTGATTATGTAGACAATGTTGATATCCAAGGATATATTAACAACAAATATAATTCTTGTGTTATGGGTGAATCTCTAGCACAAGAATCTAGTTCATAGACTCCATCATGGTATCTTATAGGTCAAAATGCAAATGACATGCTATAATATAGTATCTCTTCCTTAGATGAAGACAATGATAGTGTCATTGATGATAGTTTTATGCATATTAAGCCACATAGACAGAGAATGATGGTAATTAATATTTTTTGAATTTTCATCTCAATGTCTCAAAATCCCAGAAAAACATGCATTCTTACCTCGATGTAAGCTACAGAAAATATAATCGTGACTCTGATAATGATTCCAAGATCAAAGTAGAAAAATGGGTGTTCAAGCCAAAGCTCAATGGTTTTCTATTTGGTCAATCGATAGTAAGTCTCTTAATGAAATCAAAATACTAATCTATATAATGTATGCCTATGTTGGATATAATCTTCTAGATAAACCTACAACAAATAAACCTTTCATTACTTATTAATGTCGGTGGACTTCTGTACATCCTTAACTCAAAGTAATGATGGCATCCCCAACTAGACCCAATTATTCTCTTTTTTGAGTTACTCCTTGGAGAGGTTGTTGGTAACAAGCTTGATGAAGTTGTGGAAGTAGCTTTCTTCAAGGAAAGGCTTTGTGATCTAGGAAAGTATAAACTATACCTCATCTACATGAGAGATCTCCTATATGAAGGGATGGGTGCACATTATAACAATATGAAAGAGCATCTTGTTCATTGTTTTCCAAAATCGATTCCATATTTTTGTAAACAAAAAATGCAATTAGAAGGTAGTGATTTTTTTGACAGTGTTGGGCATGTTCCCTCGAGAAGTATGTAAACACACTTTGAAGTTTACAAATATTTTGGGTATGCTTAATGTAGTTGTTCCCCTTGGAATACTTCCAAGGCAACTTGGATTCCTTCAAAGGCCAAAGAAAATTAGAACTATTGCAATTGAAGAAATCAATACCACCCATTCTTCATGAAAGATATGTATTATCCTCATTTAAGAAGATGTCATCAAAGAAATAAAATATACTACTAAAGAAATCCTCCAAGCAAATAATACAAATAGCACAAAAGTATTAAATGCTAAATTTTTGTTGATCCCAATCCCCTTTCAAATAAATGCCCCCAAAAGAAGAAGAAAAATTTAAAATAATCAACAAAAATCAATGCAAAAGAACAATATCCATCCCTATTTGTTTGATGAAGCTCTTTCAGATTTTAGTGATGATCTCTATGAAGGGTATAACTTTGATGATCAAACTTTAGACTCCAATTGTAAATGGTCAAAAAATGATTCTAAATGGTCTCATGATGTAGTAGATTACAATTAATCTCTCTATGATGAATGGTCAGATGATCCACATATTTTTAGTCAAGTATGTTACTCCTCTCCTGAAGATTTGAGTAATGATGACTTTGGTATAAGCAATGCTTATTTCTCTAATTCTGACTATGATTTTGAGTATGCAACATATACTTTAGATGTATTCTTTGAAGGCAACTTGGATTCCTTAAGATAAGTATTATCCTCATTTAAGAAGATGTCATCAAAGAAATAAAATATACTACTAAAGAAATCCTCCAAGCAAATAATACAAATAGCACAAAAGTATTAAATGCTAAATTTTTGGTGATCCCAATCCCCTTTCAAATAAATGCCCCAAAAATAAGAAGAAAAAGTTAAAATAATCAACAAAAATCAATGCAAAAGAACAATATCCATCCCTACTTGTTTGATGAAGCTCTTTCAGATTTTAGTGATGATCTCTATGAAGGGTATAACTTTGATGATCAAATTTTAGACTCCAATTGTAAATGCTCAAAAAATGATTCTAAATGGTCTCATGATGTTGTAGATTACGATTCATCTCTCTATGATGAATGGTCAGATGATCCACATATTTTTAGTCAAGTATGTTACTCCTCTCCTGAAGATTTGAGTAATGATGACTTTGGTATAAGCAATGCTTATGTCTCTAATTCTGACTATGATTTTGAGTATGCAACATATACTTTAGATGTATTCTTTGATTATTAATTTTTGACTCTAAGTCCCTTTCAGTAGATTCATTTCCCTAGCATTCTCCTCAAAACAATGGAACATAAGCCAATGTGATGATGATGAAGATTTTGGTAATGTTTCTCCCATAGAAAGAAGCAATGCACATTATTTCTTAGGATTCAATAAGAAAAGGAAAGAAAATATTCATTTATAGTCATGACTTCTACTTTACCATCCATCCAATTTTGTGAATGAGGAAAAGAAGATGAAGTCTTTTAGCCAAGAAGACTCTACAAATGCAAATGATAGCTCTAACAAAAACAAAAGAGAGAAGAGCTTTTCTTTGATCCTCATGACTTTCCTAGAATAGGTACTCTTAGTATAGGCACTCTTAAGAAAACTAACATTTTTATTCCCCACAAGCTTGAAAAAATACATAAATCCAAAACCATAAAGCAATTTGTGGATTAATTTAGCTCTACATCCACCTCAATAGGAGAAAAAACAACAAAGCTTACTAAGGCATTACAAGAAATACACATGCAACTCAAGACACTTTGTATACTCTTCGATAGGTCGCTAAGAGTACAAAAGGACATTGCTCAAGGGATAAAATAAGTTTCGAAGGAGTAAAATAGATCAAATTTTCAATAATAAGAATTAGTCAAAGGCAAGAATTTAGATTTAGTTGCATGTATTAAAATAATGATTCATATTCGTACCATTGTAGATAGAACTCAAGAAAATTCAATCTATTGGCAGATAGTTTGATTGGTACATGTTCTAGCCTCACAATAGCTCCACAAGATCTATTCTCCCTAGAAACAATGAAGCAGAGAAGTCCTATAATTGTAGAACTCTCAAACAATAAGCGAATCACTCTTTTTTTATTACCAAATATTTCTCTATCATGGAGAAATGAAAACCCCCATTGAAATATAATTGATGAAGAAAATGAGATATGATGTTCTCATTGGCATTGATGCCTTACAACATCTTGTACCATGTACTTTTCGGACAGAGCATATTCCTCTTTGTTTTGGTGGGAAGAAGAAAATAAGTCATCCTTTGTTAGAAAGAGTTGGTAGAAGCATCTATATGAGAGCTCAACCTTCCAACAAAGCAAAAGAAGATCAAACAAAAACACTTCTTTAGTATGGATTGAGGAAATTCTAAAAGGAGATAGATCACCTAAAGGAAGCCCTCAAACAATTTATGGCAACAAATCCTTACTCTTCCAAGAGAAAAGATAGAAATGTGTTATTTCTCTTCTTCTCAAAGATAATTTTGTTGTCATAAAAGATGTGCACAAAGGGATGAGGGAAGATGTTTTAGAGCTTTTTAATAAAGAAATTCAAGAGTTCATCTAAAAGGGCTTGATGGAAACAACAAACTTTCTTTGGTCTTGCTAGGCATTTTATGTCAACAAGATTCTAAACAGAAGTGAGACAAAGAAAGATTGGTGATAAATGATAAATAGTAGAATAAGAATCTTGTTGGTCATGGACATCCCATACAAATTAAATATCTTCTGATTAATAGGATACACCCAAGACCTATGCCCTTTGCTTCAAAAAGATAAATTTCTTTGGAAACCTATCCACACCAAAGTACTAAGATAAATAAACATCACTTTACCACTCCATCTAAGTACTAGAGAACACTTGATCATCTATATTGATGCATTCTACATTAGTGAAAGGGTGAGTAGGAGTGAGAGCAAGAGAGAAGCATAAGCCAAAGTAAGAGAGCAATGGTTATGGCTTGCTTTGATAAATACCACATGGGATCGAGCCATTTGATAGGCAATACACTCCTCAATATTTGCATTTATTACATCTAAATTCATTTGTATTTCAATATATGTTGCAATGGCATGATTGTCACTCTCAAATTTTTTGACCTCATCATAGCTTGAGGCCTCAGTCTCAACATTATCACAATTGTATATTCATAGGGGCATACCCTCCTCATAGTCACAGCCCTCAAGAACCCACACGATCCTATCATTGCAATACTTGTATATGAGCTTCTAAGCCCTGTCTACCAATAATCTATTTGAATTGCATTGTGCACATATTTATATATGCTCTACCTTTGAGATAGAGCTGCTAGCACATTGCAGAAACACTCGTATAGTTTGGGGTCTCAGATATGGTGTGTGGCAACCACTACATGTAATATTTGGATATCACTATTGTACAAGCCTAGCTGCGTTTTTATAATCATTTACATTATCCATAACAATGATGCCTTATCTCTTCAATAACTTGCATAAAATGTCTGTAATGTACTCCCTTGACTTTATTTTTCCTATGCTATCGATGGCCTTTAAGAATGTCTCCCCCCTTGATGAAACCAACATGATGTTTATTAGTGGGTGTCCTTGAACCTTGGAATAACCATCTAATTCAATGGTGCATCCAATAAGTCCCAAAATGCATAAAATGACACTTTCAACTAGCTTTTTCACCTCTAAGTGGCACTTATCAAGGATGTCATGCCATATTGAGTGATGAGACGGTGGGAAAAGGCTAGCCCCAAACTCCCCAATTTTCTTCCATGCATGTTTCCAATTATCATTTTCCACAATCCTAATTGCATGGCCCCAAAGAAAAATAGCCCTAGCCAAGGACATTTGGGCTTCTTCTAAGTGTATCATGCAAAAACTCTCATGCATAAAGGCTTGGTGGACACTTGCTTTATTCTTGGCCTAAACTACATCCCCCATTAGGTCATGCTCAAGACTCTCTAGCGTAAGAAGCATGGTGTGTTTGAGATTGAGAGACATTTGGCTGATTGACAATGTCATAGTGCGAGTCAAACATCTTAA
Source organism: Lygodium microphyllum (assembly GCF_053477565.2). NCBI lineage: Eukaryota > Viridiplantae > Streptophyta > Polypodiopsida > Schizaeales > Lygodiaceae > Lygodium > Lygodium microphyllum. The sequence continues at coordinate 79,941,935 of NC_141150.1, read as the reverse complement.
CTTCTTTGCATGACACTTGCAAACAAAACCCTTCTTGCATTCATAATGCTTTCGAATGGCCTTGGTTGCTTGTTTGGCAATTAAGTGTTGACATACATGCATAGACTTCTTCATGCTACAAAGTAAATGATTCCTAATGTGGGGTGCACCACCAAACTTCACAATATGGAAAAAATTGCAATCCCAATGCAAATATCGAGCTGAAAGGCTTTTGGCAAATTGCCACTCTATCCACGATGACTATTTCTTACAACTAGAGGATGACTTTGCATTAGGTAGGTCACAAGAAGAAGCATTGGTTGTCTTTGGAAGTTGGAAAATTTGTGCGTTGATATACTTGGATAGTGCAATGCACATGGATGTAGCAAGTAAGTGATCAATTATCACTCTATTTTACTAACTACAACTTACAACAAATGGTCACAACAAAACAAATCAAAGAAACAAGAACACATGATAAATTCCATGCAATAGACAAACAAATGGACAATTACTCAATCATTTAAATTCAAAATCTTCAACCTACAAGTTAAGTGTAATCAATAATTAAAAACACATGTGCACATGCAAATATTATTCCTATATTGTTTCGACAATTGTATGCAATTTACAAAAACAAGTCATTTTGATGATAAATTTTTGTCTACTTTTAATTCATGGGACATGCAAGAATTGTGAAAAAGATAAGTAAACATGCAATAAGGATGAGAACATTGATTTGTTTTGTACTTTAAGACTAAGCATATACACAAAAATAGTATCAAACAATAACTATACCATGAATTGACATTGTTTAAGCTATGACTTTAGCCCATTAAAAAATAATCACACATTCTTAATTGCTATTATCTAACCCAATGCTTCATATCTAGGATACATGCAGCCCATGAGAGGACCAAATGCCCAAGATATAAAGCAATTTGCAATTGCCCCATTGTTTTTTTAAAAGCAAGGACTAAGGCTAGCAAAGAACCAAGGATTACCTTTTGCTATATTATGTTCTCATCTTCATAAATCTTCATCTAATGTTGGGCCTTCCTAAGATTCATCTTACACTACTAAAGAATGATCTGTATTCTTTCCAATTCTCCTTCCCCACATGCGGATTGATTTTCTCATTGAAAATGGATGTGGGTAAAGACACCTTATAACCATACGTAGTCTCAAAGGGTGAAACTCCTATACTAGCATGAGTGGAGTCATTATAGGAAAATTCAATCAAATGCAACCAAGAATCCCACTCAGATACACATCATGATGATAGAAATGGCAAACTCAGCCAAATACAACCAAGAATCCCATGTATGCTGCACATCATGACAGAAATGGCAAAGGTAAGTCTCCAACTACTTATTTACCCTTTCTATCTGGCCATCACTCTGTGGATGATAGGCTATAGAAGGAGCTAATTTAGTGCCCATGGAGTTGAATATCCCTTGCCAAAAGTTACTTGTGAACTTTGAATCCCTATCATGTACAATCACCTGTAGTAATCCATGTAATCTAAAGATCTACTCCATAAACTGATTAGCCCTATCATGTACAATCACTTGCAGTAATCCATATAATCTAAAGATCTACTCATGAACTTTGAATCCCTATCATGTACAATCACCTATAGTAATCCATGTAATCTAAAGATCTGCTCGATAAATTGATTAGTCACATGTGAAGTAGTGAATTGTATCTTGGTGGGAATAAAGTGGGCTACCTTGGTGAGTCTATCCACTACCACATATATACTATTCCATCCCCTTTTGGTAGTAAGTAAACCAATAATGAAGTCCATGTTAATGTGTGTCCACTTGTGGTGCACAGATCGGATGCTGTATGTGTGCGTAGCGAGTGCCAAAAGATCCCCAAGAACAAAAAAACTCTACTTTTGCACAAAAAACAAGAGAGAAGACTTGCACGACATGAAGCAAAAGACCAATTGGGTACAATCTCCCCCCATGCCTTGTGTGAGCACTCCACAAAGCATGTATTTGATATATTATTTATTTCCAAGCTATAAAAAAAAAGCCCAATTTACAATTAGCACGCTTTAGCTTTTGTGTTTGCTTTTGTCCCACTAAAGAATTAAAGTTGTTGGGCGCCCAAAGAGTCGATACAATGTCCAATAACAAATATTTAAATCATGTGTCCATGCGCATATAAAATAATAAATAAATGTCAGGCGCTTCAATAAATAAGCGCGTCAAAATAAATATTAGCGCCACGCCTAAGATGTGTGCCCATAAAAAATGATAATTTCTTCTAAATAACTTGAATACACACTATCGCCCAGTGCTTCCCAACGCCACTGCTGCCTGCTCTACACATCAACTGAAGCATTCACAATTGTTAGAAAATAATAAAATTAAATCGACAAAAGTGAATACCTAGTAGTCTTCAGCTACAAAATAAATAAATTGGTTAAAACTCAATTCTAACCTTAATTTATTACGAGTGCGCACTTTAAACTCATAAACATCCATTAATTTAAATATGTATTTTGTGAAATCGCTTGCTATGGAATCACCCACTCACACATTAAATTAACAAGACGCCCGAAAAGGACAGGCGTCCCCATCGACTTTTCGCACAAGGAATCCACCTTGTGTATGAGTCCTAGCAACAAATATAATTTTACGAAATCCACCGCAAAACCTCACGGAATCCACGTCCGTGGAATATGTCTACAGGGTGTTTGTCAACACTTTGTAATCTTCGCTTTTTAATAAGTAACCAAACATAATCATCAACTTTAAAACTAGCTTTTCTTTTCTTGTTGGCTGATTTTGTGTATGATTGCTAGGCTTTCGTAATTATATCTTTAACTTCATAAAAAATAGTAGCATGCATGTTAGCAATATCATCAGCAGCTTGAACTTTGTTTGACAATGATGTAACAGGTGTAGGCAATCTATATCCATCAATAATTTCAAATGGTGCTATAAAAATCTTCAATCAGTATACGCAAAGTAGAAATAATTCCTCTATGACCATGGTATGGGGGACAATGAATTTCATGCAAGACAAATGATTGAAATGGAACAGTTACACATAATCTTTTTTCATAGAACATAAATCCATCAATGTAAGACAATGAATCAATTGGAATCCAGTTATTTGCAACTAATTTATTCCAATCAGTTTGAAAACTAGGGTCTTGGTCGTAGGTATCTTCCATAGGGAGAAGAGAGTCAAAAGATATCACAGAGATATTATGAATAGTCGATCTTCTACTTAAAGCATCGGCAACAACATTCTCTTTTCCGGGTTGATATTGTATGAGTGGATGAAAACTTTGAATCAAAGCAGCCCATTTAATGTGTCGGTCAGATATTTGTGGTTGACTAAGGAGATGTTTAATGCTTTGTTGGTTAGTTTTGATCATGAATTCAGATCTCATTAAATAGTGTTTCCATTGACATAAAGCTTATACCATAGCTAGCAATTCCTTATCATAAGTAGAATACTTAAGTTTAGAGGGTTTAAGTTTGCAGCTAGAGTAGGCTATGGGATGAGAATCTTGCATAAGGACTACTCCTATTCCAGATCCACTAGCATCAGTGACTACTAGGAAAAATGGTCTATTGAAGTCAGGTAATTGCAATACAGGAGCATGAGTTAAAGCATGCTTCAGTAAATCAAAGGACTTTTGTTGATTGTCGGATCAATAATACACAATGCCTTTCTTTAATAATTTTGTCAAAGGTAGTGCAAGCAATGAAAAATTTCTCACAAATTTTCTGTAAAAGCTAGCAAGACCTAAGAAAGAACGTAATTCGTGCACATTTTTAGGTATGGGCCAATTCAAAATTGCTTCTATCTTTTTAGGGTCAACTTTAATACCTTTAGATGAAACAATATGTCCTAGGTATTCAATTTGTGTTTGGAAAAATTCACTCTTTTCAGGATTAGCATATAATTGATTCTCTTTCAATAATTTGAAAACCAAAGATAAATGTTCATAATGCTCGTTCTCATTCTTACTGAAAACCAATATGTCATCAAAGAAAATAATGACATAATGCTGATGCTTCAAAAATATGCGATTCATCATACGACTGAATGTGGCTAGTGCATTAGTTAAACCAAAAGGCATAATAAGGAATTCATAGCGTCCAAATTGTGTTCTAAATGCAGTTTTGAAAATATCAGATGTGTCCAATTTACTTGATGGTATCCAAATTTAAGATCTATCTTGCTAAATATTACATATCCTTGTAGTTTGTCCATAAGATCATCTACCCTAGGAATCGGATATCTATTCTTAACAGTGATCTTATTTAGGGCACGATAATCAATGCACATCCTATAGGTATTGTTTTTCTTCTTCACTAATAGGACAGGTGCACCAAATGGAGAACTACTAGGTCTAATGAGTGCTCGGGTTAACAATTCTTCAACTTGGGCTTGAATTTCTTTTTGTTCAATTTGGTTATGTCTATATGGTGCTTTACATGGTGGTTGTGATCCAGGAATCAGGTCTATTTTGTGATCTTCAGGACGTATAGGTGGTAAGCCAGGTGGTAAGTTAGCAGCAAAACAATCTTGAAATTGTGAAAGAAATTGTGTGTGCTTAAGATGGATCTGATTTTCTTTAGCTTCAATTTCATTCACCCATATTAAATAGGATTTGTTACCTTTTCGTAATGCACATTTAGCTTGTGTATGACTAAGCAATGGAAAATTATCGAAAGTATGCATACCATGCAATGTGATTTGTTTCCCATTAGAATGAATCTTCATTGAATGCGTGGAATAATCTATATCGGGATTGTACTGATGAAGCCAAGGCATTCCTAAGATAATGTTACTAGATTGTAAAGGCACAACTAAGAAATTTCTACGTTCAACATAATCACCAATTTTAATTTCCAAGTCATGCACTTTTTGTGTTCCATTGTATCCTAGTGCCTAAGAATGCAGCTTTGATGGGATAATGAGTAGAAATAATATGTAAATTCAATTCTTTGACCAATTTTGTAGAGATAAAGTCGTGTGCTTCCATCATCATGTAAAACAGTCTTTTCTTTACCATGCACAATACATTTCATCGTTAATAAAGAATGGGGATTGGGCATACTTGGTAAAGTATCTGAAGTAGTACCGATATCGTCATCTCTTCCGTGAAATCTGGCATTTCTTCATATTCTACATCTTCTATTGCTCCCAAATAATTGATGTGTACAGTTGGCTTTTTGGATTGACAATTTGCCGCTAGATGTCCAAGTTGATGACATTTGTAACAGACTATGGATTTGGCTTTAGATACATTATTGGTAATAGTGGAAAGTTTAGGAATGATGGGATTTGGCTAGAAAGATGGCTTAGGATTTGGATTTGTGTTTGATGGTAAAGCAGGGGGTCGTGTCCAAGATTTACGGAATGAAGATGGAAGGAAACTGTTTTGATTGAATCTTCAAAAATTTGAATTGAATTGTTTTGAACCAAAGTTACCATTAGTTTGAAATTGTTGTGGTCGCTTCTCTCGTCCTCGAATTTTATCTTCAGCGTCATGGCCAAGGAAATTGCATCTTCGAGAGTCACTGGCTTGAACATGTTCACCTCCATATAAAAATGCCCAAGTAAGCTAGACATAAACTTGCGTTTATGAGTTGCCTCATGTATATCTTCGAGCATTCGAAGTTGCAATAAAGCATTCCAAAAATGCTCGGTATATTGTGAAATAGGTTCATGATCCCTCTGTTGGCAGAAGATCCCATTGTTTGATTGCTTTTTCGTAGAATTGGGGTGGAAGGAAATTCTGCAAAATTTTCTTTTGGAACATCTCCCTAGTAGGACAATCAATGCTTTTGCGGACAACAGCCCACCATAAGGATGCTCTGTCCACTAGATGATAAGTGACATACTTAATTTTGTCTTTCTCAGCATATTGTTCTTCATGGAAATAATCATCATAAGTACAGTCTTTCCATCACATGACCCATTGAAAGTACGAAATTTGAAATTTCTTTTACTTATCTTTGTTTCTTTCCGAATAGATTGCGCTTCAAGTGTTGCATCAATCGTACATCGTATAAGATCTTCAGATTGCGGTCCATCTTGATTGGTGGTAGATCGTTGCAGATTGGCCAATTAAGCTTACAAAGTTTGATGTTCTCTTTGTTCCTCTTGAAGCTGCATCATTATCAAATCTAGTTTTTACTCCATCGTTGGTTTCGGTAAATCACCTTCAACCATAAAGTCTTCGATGGTTTGATCGGACATCCTGCAAAATTCCACAAGATCTCACACACTCAAAATCTTGTTAGCGGGATGAGCATAGCTTAAAGTCGGATCTACAAGGCTTTTTTTTTTAAAATGGCATTTTGCAGTATTTCTTCTTTGCGGATGCTGAAATTGATGTCACGGTCTTCTTCCAAGAGGATATTCATGCATGCAGTGTGCGTATAGCAATCTTGTTTACTGGAATTGAATTCTGATAGTCCACATGTGTGAATAGGGGCTTGCCGGAAGGCTGAAAATCTGTTTGAGACTAGCTGTGTATGAACAGCCACTATGGGAGAGGTTGAAACTTAACCTTAGTAGCTTTAAACTTTAAAGCTTAGTAGCTCTTGGTTAAAAAAAAAAACCAACGTTTTTTCAGTCAACGTCGAATTACCCAGGACGTCTTTATAGACTTGACGGTGCCGTCGAACGGCAACATGTCCTGCCGCCGCAGCGTTGTGGATTATCAAAGATAAGCTTGAAAGTCAGCTGAATATTTCAGCTATTGGCAGGAGGTCTTGGTGCCACTTTATTGCATGTAAGATAGCCAACATCTTTTGGTCATAGACATTCATAGCCATTTTCTTATTTGTAAGCTTGCGAATTTCAAAGGCAATAACTCCATGCTCCTATAACAAAATAGCCCCTATGCCACAGCCACTAGCATTGCACTAGAATAGGAGTAAAAGTAAGGAGTTCCTTTAACTAGTTAAAGATACTATCTGCAAGTACATCCCAAAAGAAAGCTTCCTTCTTCAACATGTTAGTCAAGGAGCTGCAATAGCCACATAATGCTTAATGAATCAACAATAAAATGACGATAGATGAAGAAACCCTCTAAGTGAAGTAGTAGTAGTAGTAGGTGTTGGCCAATCTTCAACACACTACACCTTCTTAGTAGGGTCAACCTATATCCCTTTTTTACCGACAAGATAACCCAAGTATTGTTAAGGGCTAAAAGGGCATTCCACATTCCATAATGTAAACCCACCTTATTGTGGTGTGAAAGGGTGCATTATCCCTATATTAACATATGTATAATGTTCAATCAAGGGGCAATTTAGTTACATTCTCTATTCGTGTCCATTCTTTCTCTCATTCTCTCTCTTTGTCTATGTTTCTCTTTCTCTCTCTCTCATGTAGTTTTGAGGGTTGAGAAAGATAGGATAAAGGCCAGGCTGCAAGGCCTGGCCTACCAAGTACTCCACCTCAGTCTACATGAAAGAGCATTTCTTCTCCTTAGCAAACAGTTTGATGCCTCAATACATAAAAAAACTTCCTCATATGCGATAAATAGTCATGTAGAGTCTTGTTGTAAATTAATATGTCATCAAAGAAGACTAGGATAAATTGGATGAGGAAAGGCTATAAAATCTTGTTTATTAGAGTCTGGAAGGTAGTTGGAGCATTATTAAGCCCAAATGGCATCACTAGAAAATGGTAAACTAAATCATGATGAGTATAAAGGAACTAAAAGGAAGGCCAATTCAATAATGAATTGAATAAGGAATGGTAGAATATTCATAGAGAATGACCATAAATTAGTGTAAGGGGTTGTTGGTATATAAGGTGGCAAAGCTCTCTCTCTCTCTCTCTCTCTCTCTCTCTCTCTCTCTCTCTCTCTCTCTCTCTCTCTCTCTCATACTCATATAGCTTGGATCATAAAGCCATGATTAGTTAGAAAGTATTGGAATATCCCTATTAGCTCCATGCCTCAATCACTAGTGCATGCAATATGGTGACAATTCATGTCCCTTTTTTCTTTGTGTGGATTCACCTAAAGGTCTTAGTTACCCAAAGTAACCCATCAACCTAGAAAGACATTTCCCAAACCTTGCCCTTTTTCTTTTCTCACATGTACATTGTAGTCCACTACATGAGCTTGCAACCTTTGGTCTCCTCATGATGATTTCTAACATCATTATATATTCTATATTTTCATGCATCTCCATCATCAATTTTGCACCATGTAGAACACTTAATCGAGTGGTAGAGCCCATAGTAAACCATTAGACTTTCCATCATAAGATTTCAAAAGTTTGAGGTAGTTTAGTTACCACTTGACCGAACAAACTTGTAAAAACTTTTTTATGAATACTATATATGATTGCACTCCCCTTGAAGTAAGTTAACTAGCTAAAGTCACTTCCTATTTATTCTAGGTTGCATTAGGTCATAGTATCCTCATTCACCCTCTTTCCTAATGATTAAGGGTCTAGTTTTTGGGCCTCATATGTGCTTTGGAAAACGGGGAAAACAAAAAGAAAGTGATGAAACTCTATTGTATTTTAGAAGGGTCCCTAGCATGGTGGTTGCACCTCCTATTGCAATTTTGGTTAGATCATAATACCACCTCACCAACAGTGATGAATGGTACCACATCAATCTTCATTTAATTATATATACTATGAAGAGAGTCTTATAAAAATTCACTTCATTAATTCCATCTACTATAAGATCAATTAATGTTATTGCCACAATTGTGTGAGGAGAATAGAATGCTAGAAGGTAAATAATGCATAGATATTATCTTATATGAATTCTCAATGCTCAAAGAAACATGAAACCTCTTGTAATTTTCTAGTGTGATGAAGAGAATTTATCAAATAAGATAATGCATAGCTATTATCTTAAATGAATTCTCAAAGCTCAAAAAAACATGAAACCTATTATAATTTTCTAGTGTGATGAAGAGAATTCTAGAAGGTAAATAATGCATAGCTATTATCTTATATGAATTCTCAAAGTTCAAAGAAACATGAGACCTCTCATAAATTTTTAGTTATCATATGCAAATCTTTTCTATAAACTCGTGTTGGTATGTGTAATTCCAAAAAAAATTACACATTGGTAAAATGGAGATTTTTATGTGTTCTAGTCTACTTTAGAAACATCATCAAGATGTCACTCAATCACCTCAACGTTTCTAGTATGCTGTCTTTCTTGTATACAATTCCAAACCGAATTGTATGTCTATAGAAAAGCTCTTCATGAGTAAAATCTCACACCAAGGGAAGCTTATTTGAATCATCACTTGATGATCTATACATCAATCATATCTAAGGGCACATTAAACATAGCTTATTGCATCTCTATTGGTGCATATCTATATGGTATATTTATTTTGTTTACGCCAAATGTTTTTACAAGCTCACACATGCCAAATGCTAAGAAAAGGGTGCCTAAAACTAGAATATGTAGATTTTTATTTTTTTATTTTTAAAAGTTATATGGGAAAGGACTCCACTTTATCTTGAAACATTTTTCAGAGCCAATACAAAACCATCAACCTTGACATTTGGAGCACTCTCCTTGGATTTTATACATTTCTAATAATGTTGAAGTTAAAGTGATTCTAAATTTTGAACTTGAAAGCTTTATCTCTAAAAATTTCAAGATATTTTCCAAATTTAAAATTTTACTTTGATATTTTTTCCATGCAATGTTCATGAAAATATTTCTCATAACCAATCAACATGATGACATAGATTAAAAGTAGTTGGTACTTCTTATCAAACTTTTGTAAGCTATTAGGTTTATAACTACAAATAGTAAAAAATAGTTTTTTCAAACCACAAAGAATGATTGCAACATGGAGTTATTACTTTTCATCCTTAGAAAATGTACAAATCTCCTTTTACAATAGTGAGTTGAAGGGATGACAATTATTTTTTTCAAGCAACACAAGCCAATTCGTAAACTTTTTATTAAAAAATACAAATAAACAAGTGACATTGTGAGGCCCAATATTAAGTTAATATGAGATAAATATTGTATCATGGAGATAAGGTTTTTAAAATCTTAAAAGTAGATATGTTGCCAAATAATTTATTTATTGATAAAAATGTATATTAATGTTTAGTTTTTTAAATTTCTCTTTAAGCCTTTTGATATTCATTTATTTATTCTTTTGTTTCTATATATTGATTGATAGCATTGAAGAAGATACAAGTGCGTGTCATCCATTTAAAAAAAAAACGTTTTTAGTCAATCATTCACCTATCTTAAAGATATTATCCAACTAAGAAACCATGATTTAACACTAACATGTTTATTTGCATAGGACTTTTTGACACATTGATCAATACTTTTGAAACAGAATACAGTTACATATAAATGATTTCAAAAACATATTTCCATTGCCACTCAACCATTTACATATCTTAAAAATATCTATACATTAAAGCTTATTCTTGAATTTTTTTAAAAGATGTAATTTGATAATAAGTTAGCTTTTGCTAATATCATATCACTAAACTTTTTATATCACTATTCAATGGTTCTTTTGTTTTTAATACATTAATCAAAATGATCCAAATGAACATACATACATTTAAATGTTTTACTTGAGAATCTAAAACTTTTTCACTTGTTAACTAATATATGTTACAATGAAGTACATGATCTTTCTATGATACAATCTCCAAAGCATGAGAGATGTCATTCTTGCATATCAAGCATGATGTTATAGCCCACTTACATGTTGTTGATCCAAAGAAACAATAGCTAAAAAAGTTAATACAAATGTTATCTTGAATTTAACGCAAGAAAACCCTTGTTTATATGTACATTTGTTGTTTACCATACGACACATTTGTGCTCAAAACAAGTCAATATTTGTTGGCCAATACCAATGGCAATATTCTTGTGATTTGAGTATTATTATCACACTTTATCTAGTTCAAAAAAACAAGCATTCACTAGAGTTACCATAAAAGTAATCCTAGACTTCAAAGATGCAAACTACTCCACACAAAAGGCTAGACTTGTTTGTTGTAATTTACAAATGTTAAAAGTCAAAATGTACTGTTTTAAATCTATCTTTATTTGTTTATTATCTATAACCTTTCTTTCAGGTTTTAAGAATTAGATTTGATTTAACTTCATATCAAAGTAATAGGTATTGAAATATAGCTTTACTTTTGAACAATTTAAAGCACATAAATATATTCGTAACGTATCTTTTATTAAAAGTTTATACATTAACTAATATTCTTAAATTGAAATATTGATTTCAATATAAATTATTATTATAGAGTAGAAAATTTAATTTTGGATTTAGTTATGAAAACTTGATTTTAGATTTTTTCCTCAATTAGTATATCTCATCACAATTAACAACATAAATTATATTCTACTACTACATTCTTGTTATAAATGGCTTGTTCAAATTTTCATCGAGTAAATTAGTTTGAATTAGAATATTTTATTACAATTAACAGTAGAACCTACAATCTACTATTATATTCTCATCATAAATTACTTGTTCAAATTTGAATCTACAAAGTACACCTAATTATATAGTATTTATATCTTCAAATTTTGTAACCAATTGTTTTTAAAATTTTATAGGTATTAACATCAGATTGCTTTCAATTAATAATATAACTTACAATCTACTACTATATCTTATCATAAATTGCTTGTTCAAATATCAATCTCCAAACTATAACTAATTAGATAGTATTCATATCTTTAAATTTTGTAATTAGATGTTTTTGAAATCTACAAGTACTGGCATTAGATTGCTTTGCAATTACTTACTTTTTGCTTTGGGTTTACTTTTCAACCTCAATAAGGTAAACATAATGAATTAGTTAAATTATCTATAAACAAACATAATTTGACCCATTACTATTTATGGAAATGAGATGTCTACAAGTTGTTTGATGCAGCTCAAAAAATGATTTAACATGTTTTATAAAAAATGAAAATTGACAAAAACTATAATGAAAAGAATACTATGAAAAGCTTTCACAATGTATTTAATTATAAAAGCTTTAGCAGTTGCATTGTCAAATGATTTTGCACAATGGAGATCTCCATACATGATTAAGCAAGCAGCATCACACATCTTAGGTAAGATACAAATCATGACTGACTCTAGACTAAATATTTACTACATTTATAAAAAAGTATAAAACTATTAATAAAATTCATTCACTTCTAGGAGAAAACTCAACTATAGTGGCAAACCAAATCAAGACAGCAAGTGCAAAGGAATTAGTCTAAACATGGTCAATAGAATATTGCACTGCAAAAAAGCGCCTACATCGACCTTCTAATAAGAGAAAAATCAGTGACACATCCAACAACTTATTGAACATGTAAAAATCCTATACAAAAACGTAGATCCTGAAGCTTATCTCCAAAAAGTATGAACCACAACACAATTATGTTCAATACTATATAATGTATAAATAGAATATATCATAATACATAATGTAGTTAGATATGTCATCAAGATATATAACATGCCAAATATTCATCCTAATGTTTCATACATGTTGTTGGAATATAAAGATATAGAAAATGGGTGCCAAAATATATATTTTCAATTAAGACATTCTAGCTTTGGACAAAGCATTGGTTTTGTACCAATTCCTCCATTCTAGACTATTTCCAACTTGTGGAATGATGGAACATTGGAATAAATTCTTGTGATCAAGGTCCTAGAATTGGGCTACAACAAAGAGCATGTCTACAACTTGTTTCAAAAAACATATCACATATCATTGGAGCTATTTTAGAAATTGTTACCTATCTACATACAATAGGCTTTACACATCGATCTTTACATCCATCAACGATTTTCTTGCATTTTTTAAATGATGACAGCTACATTGGAATCTTTGATTGGTCCATAATATCTTACTTCACAAATCATGCTACAAGATACAACATGATTGCTGGGAGATCTACAAGTAGTAATATAGGAACAACTTCAAATTCCAAGCATCATTATCATTGGATTGCTTCAGAGCAAATTGATGAACAAAATAACTTCATTAAAACTAATAGTTGTTTTGTTTTTTTGATTCTAAAGTGCCTTATCTAGCTAATGATATCTACACAAGATTGATCAAATAAAGTATCAGGTGACAACTTGATAGCTAAAAGTGAAAATGATAGATATAGGGTTGCACAAATACATCTCTATGCTAATCAAATGGATAAATATAAAGCAGCTTGTTGCTTATGTCCATTAGCAGATTGTGGATGGATCCAATAAAATGATAATGTTTTTGTACTATTAGTCCATTCCATAATAGTTACTTCAACAAAAAACTTATCATTGACTACTTATTTTTATCCTTGTGAGATATTGTATCTTACATTCCATTGATAACTATTACATTCCAAAGCTTAAATCAATTTTGGAAAAACTTATTGTTTTTTTTATAGTTTCATTCATATAAGTAAACTTGATTTAATAGAATTTAATATTTAGTAGTTTTCATTATGCTTTAACTTAAATAATCTAGAACTTAGAAATCATTATGAATGGTTTAACATACTTAAATTAAAAATAAAACTAGTATAAAATTTAATATATTGAATTTATCAATAGTTTTCATGTTTCAACACTTACTTTATTTAGTTTAAGAAAATTTTACCATGCCTTTTTGTATTTTTAGTTAAGAAATCTAGATTTGATTTTGTAAAATATAGTATTAAGTAATTCTTGTTTTAGTTATAGTGTAAAAAATTTATTTTGTAAAATATGGTGTTTAGTACTCTTTATTTTTGTTATGATTTAGAAATTAGAAATTCATATCAATTTTAGAATACTTGTTAAAAATTTTATTGTAGTCACTACCACTTTATTTGTATATGTGTTAGTTCTAGAACAATTTTTTTTGTACTTGTACTAACAAAAGTATTATATTCATGCTAGTGTCCAAGATACATAGATTGTTACAAGAATTAGAAATGATAACCTATGATAGATGCCTTATAAACAAGCTCTAACAAGTAAGACAATCAAACAAGAAAATTACAAATAGTAGCAATATCTAAGATACACCCACACATGAAAAGGATAGCAATCCAAGGTCTCATCTTGAATCAATATGGAACATTTGTATCAATGCCGGAAAGAACTACCAAGTTCTAATATCTAAATTAATTGATTCAGAGGAACTTGTTATTGTAATTATGGAAGTTAGTAATGGGCCAGCAAAGAAACATGAATCTTCACTCCAAGAAAATGTATACACATAGAAATGATAAAGAAAAAATTGTTGCAGTAGAGTTATAGTGGATGGTAAACACACTGGTGGTAGAAAAACAACCGTTGATAAGTCTTTGAATATTATTGATGAATATATGGACCAAGATTATGCTCCAGTATGCATAGAAAACAAAATACAATATATCTCATGTAATATTTAAAATTTATATAAAATTTAACTCAAAAATTAATTATTTCTTTATGATGTAGTTGATGTTTTTTAAAGAAACCAAAAATATCAGAGATAAAATTTTGTAAGAGTTGAAAGAAATTGGACGAGCCATATATACCTTCAAAAATATAAACTTAAGTACCTTTGCTTCTAGAAAATGGATACGATACAATTTACATACAATCTTAACACTAGTTGTAGACAAAGAAATAGAAGAAAGGCTAGAAAAAATAGCATGATATTGAATAGATGACTCACAATTTATACATGTACACTTACTCCCTACTCATTCAAGCAATTCCAAAAAACAAAAACATTTAAACTATAGCAAGATACATACTCATAGTCATTCTAATTTCTTGTATTGTAGCAAAATAAATGCAAGCTAGTACAACCATAAAGATCACCAAAGAACTTCAAATTGAACAAACAAATAGAGAACTTGTAACAGTATGCTCAACATGTCAACCATGCTTGAAATAAGCAAAGCATTTCAAGTAACAAACTCACAAGGTACTTTTCTATGTAAGATTTGCAATTGCAAAAAAGAGTCCAAAACAACAACCCTCTTACATGGAACATTACATAGGATAGACATAAAAAATTACACAATGATTGTTATAGAAGAATGGATACAAAAATTCTTAGGATTTGAAATAGAATCGATCATTTTCAACCAACAAAAGCTTACATCCTTCAAAAAATTAATCTAGATAAGAATTTATAGCAACTTTGAGATCAATTTTGATAAGAGTTTGAAACCCAATACTTAGAACTATAAGAAGACTATCAATAGCCATTGCTACATGCTCTTGTTAACTACACTTGAAGCACAATTACCCAATGAAGTGAGCACAACATCAAATGAAGACTACGAAGATTGTGCTAAATTACCCGAACCACCAAAGAAGATGAAAAACCAAGAACCATAGATAAAGAAAGACAATACATTTACAAGTATTATCACAATGTCCTTGATGGAATAATTGTTTTCCACTCTCTTGATTCAACGAAAATAATTTTATGATAAAAAATAATAGAAAGTCGTCTTTATTGTTTTTTTACATTCAATGTAGACTTTAGCTCACTAAAAAGCTCACTTTCTTGATTTAGTAATAAGAACTTCCTTATTGTTTGTAATAGAGTAATAGTAACTTAATGCCTTAGCCAATATTTAGCCTACTAGGGTTAAGTAGAAAAGGCTAAGTTGTAACTAGCCAAGCATATTTTTGCCATTTTACAACGTTTCATGTTTGAAGTCTTAACCTCCCACCATCTAAGATGGTGCATACTTTTTTCCATTTGACAACATTTGATGTTTGAGGTCTCAACCTCCCACCATCTAAGAGGGTGCATACTCTTGGCTACCATAGCTTGGGGTGCATACCATGCTGTAGCCTCTCATCACTTGATTCTCAATCATTCATGGTAATATCATTTCATGCCTAGCCACCTTGGCTATGGTTTCTTGGTAAATAATCTATTTCTTTGTATTTCCAATTTAATTGTTCCTATGGGAATTAGCTTCTTTACATTGGTATCAGAGCACATATTTGATCCAATGGGAAGGCCATTTTCATGGTGAATTTGGTTACAATATTAGACACAGAGTAACTGGAGGACAAGAATTAGTGACAAGACTTAACATAGTTAAAACCGTGACTAGTTAAGGTTCTTTGTTAAGATCTTGAAAAAGGTCTGAAGAAATAATGGCGGATTCAAGGTTATTTGATGGTCCCTAGTCAAATTGGGGGACATTTTTGAAGGTTCTTGGATCTAACTAAAGTCTAAACAGGGTTTAGAAGAGTTAAACCATGGTTACTTTTTGAAACATGGCTTCTCTTTCCTCTTTCCAAGCTTCTTCTTGAAAGCTTCCATGGAGTTATTTTGTCTTTCTCTCTGCCATGGCCATATCTCTTCATGCAACCTACAAGGGATGATTCTTGATACCTTGGGCAACCTATTGAATACCTATTTGATTGATCTCCATCAAAGTTGTGACCACGTTGTCGTGCCGCTATGCGCACACCATGTAAAAAAATCTAGAGTGTGGCTTTCTTATTGATTTAGGGATCCAATGCCATTTTAGATATTAGTGTTAGTGTCCATGGTTCAAAAATATGAGATTTTTGGACAAGTTTTAGCCTATTTTTGATATTTTAGATCTTATCTCTTGTAAAAAATCCATAAAACTATAGACAACTTCTAGATTAGGATGACATGTAAAAGAAAGCATGTAGCTTTCAACCAATTTGAGAGGATTTTATATAAAAAGAGAGATTGGTGAAATCGCACGATGCACAATTGTTGTTTTCAAGCAGTGAACATCACTCTAAAGTGGCAGATGAAGAAGGAGTGATTTGGCAGAATTCTGGCCAAGTGTGCTGGTATTTTACTCCCCTTTCGGAGCCAATGGAAGCATCATATTGGCGATCTGAGCAGCATAGAGGAATGCATTATTTTATACACGTTTTAGTCTATTAGAGTTAAATCTTCTCATAATACTGAAAGAACCTGATAGGCTTCATCTCTGTTAGTATTCTTCTTCATTTTCTATTTCTTTTTGGGAGCATTCTTCTACGTCTTCAATTTCTTCGAACCCCTTCTCTTCTGTCTACTCCTCTCCCTGAATCTACCTTCACCCTACTGTCTCTTACCCCGTGGCGGACTCTGGACACCAAACACACCAACACCGTGTTAGGGGAAGTTTATGCTATCATCAAAGGTGAATTCCAAAGGATATTTGGACTGATTTGGGGCTAATATCTTCAGCCATATTCAGAGAATTAGCTATAGCATTGTTCTTTTAATTCATTTCTTACTCTACAGAAGATATATTGTCAAAATATGCAAGTATTATGTGCCCCTATGGCAGGGCAATGTTTGTAGATAATTCATAGATGCTTTGAGTTGAATTAAGAGGAGTTTTTTCTCTTATTTCTTGGATGTGGTAACTTATCCTTATCAAGTACTCAATTTGAAGCTCTCTTAAAGCAAGTCTCTTTGCCCATAAAATATAAATTAATATATTTTAAGTATATTTATTAATTATTACTAAAATAAATAAATATATAAATATATAATGATTATGTATTTCATAATATTCACATTGTATTATATACTAATATAACATGATTTAGACTAAAATAGTATAACTTAAAAATAAAATGTAATATGATACATTTTACTATTATGAACAAGTAGGTACTATAAGATTTATAAATATTTAACTATGATAAAAATTATCTTTCCTTCTCAAATAGCTTCTAATTGATGGTAAAAATTTCTCAATCTTTATAGCTTCATGTAATAGGGAATGAAATCTCCTATTCTTTGGAGATCCTTGTGGTTCCAACATTTAAGAACGAGGTCGATGTTTCTCATAAAATATCTTTATTCTTGTTGTCATGTGGAATATATGAAATAAATGTTTTGATTATTTGATCAAATATTTTCTAATGGAGATCACAAAGATTGTTTATCCTTGTTGACATACAATAAAGGCTTTGACCATTTGGCTAAATCTTGTTCTATGGACATCACAAACAATTATTATCCTTGCTATCATGTTGGTTACATACAATAAATGTTTTGACCACGTGTGACTAAATCTTTTTTTGTGAAAATCACAAAGAATTTTAATCCAAAGTCTTGTGTAAAATACTTGTAATAGAGGTTTTGACCATCTGGCTACATCTTTTCCCATAAATATCACAATGAACTTTTATCCTTGTTGTATGTATTTTGCTTGAGGTTTTGACCATCTGGCTAAATATTTTTCTATGGAGACCACAATGAACTTTTATCCTTTTTGTCGTGTGAAATATATACAACAAAGGTTTCAATCATTTGACTATGCTTTTTCCTATGGGGATCACAAATAAATTTTATATTTGCTATGGTATGGAATACATAAAATAGATTTTTAACCAGGTGGCTAAATCTTTTTCTATATACATTATAAAGAATTTTAATCATTGTTCTCAAATTGAAATAAATATAGTACAAGTTTTGAACATTTGTTATATCTTTTCCCAATGAGAACACACAAGGAAGTTTTTGCTTACTCAAAGAGTAGCTAATAAAATAAAGTAAAATCAATGGCAACTAAAAATAATAAAAGAATATTTTCTTCTTTAGTTTAGGACTTACTTCATGAGAAAGTTTGTTTTTGGCCATATGGTCAAAACTATCCCCTTTCTGTAAGATGTTTTCATTAATACTTTGTATTATGGATGTTGGGCTCATTCTATCTAATGTTTCAGTGCTTTTTTCTTTTCAATGAAATTTGATACTTCATTGTATTCTTTAATAGAGGTGACAACATACAAAATTTTAAAAACCTCCATTTTCTCACTTGTATAGGTATCATAAATAACGAATTTTATTTTGGAGAAACTATAAATTTGCTAGTTGATCTTAGGAGAGTGCTTGCAATACATCCAAATGAGACATGCCATGGAGAAACACTTGAAGATGGATATATTTCAGTGGCTATTGACAAATGTCTAAATGTAGTGGCATATTTGCCATTCCCAACAATTGATGCAATGAAGATTCATGAAGCTGTAGGTGGATTTGCAAAATAGGAAGAGAAAGATGTAGTGGTTGTTTCAGACTCAATAACATGATGAAGGAGATGATTACAAATCAAACCATGTCCTACCTTTTGAGGATATTGATGTGCTTAGGACAACCTCCATTGTGTCACTTTGGAAAGATGGCCTATTAAACAGGCCACCTTTGATGATGGAACACTACTGCTACAACAACAATCATACATGCAATTTATCCCTACAAATGCTTGTGCCAAAAACATGAAAGATACCAATGAAGATTTTGTTTTTGCAAAAAAAGCATTTTTTTTTCAGAAGAGATTGTATTGTATGGTCAATAGAAAGCCTTGAATTATATGCCCCTAAAGGTGCAAACTTGAGGACTTCTATGGACTCCATTTCACAGGTTTCCATGATTGATTGTTGCCAAGAAAAGTGTTGTCAATTTGCTGATAGAGAAGCAATGCAACAATTACATAAATAATTTTGGGGATTGCAATTCGAAGACTGCACAAACTATGTTTATGACAAGTTTGAATCATCATGCAAGATTGATCACTTGGGAACAAGGAAGTACAGCTTCATCTTCAATGGACAAGTGGTATGTGGAAGGGCATGGCATGAGATCATGGAATCCCAAAGACATCTTTTCCCAAGTACAAATCACAATTTGAGCATGGCGTGAGGAGGGCAATGCATGGAAATAGGGGGTAATAAGAGCACCTTGGGATCACACAGAGATGGGAAGAGCCATCCTTAGAGACTTTGTCAAGAAGAATGCGGAGCAAATGCCACAATGCAAGATGGATCAAGGGAGATACAATTGGTCATCCCAGATGGTTACAAGTATATAGATATATGGGTAGAAGTAAATACAACATTGAATGATATTGGATGTAAGCAAATGTCCTTGTCCACCTTCAATCGTATTTGGAACACAGAGTTCAAGCATGTAACCTTAGCAAAAACAAGTGAGTTCTCCAAATGTAGTATTTGCTCAAAGATCAAAGAGCAACTTGCAGCAACAAAGTGTCTTCAAGAGCGAAATGTGCTTCTAAAAAAGCATCAATGTCACATGCTACAATAACAAAGTTGTTGGAACATATACTATGATTGGCGCTTGGCCTCAGCATTAGATCCAGAGAAAAACTTGTGCATCATACATGATAAAATGGACCAACAAAAGACAGCTATCCCTAGGTTAAGGCTTCGATCAAAAGAGACTGAAAGATCTACTCAATTACCAGTTTCTTTAACATTTCTCACTTGATCTATGGCCTCACGATCCTAACTTCACAATTGCCTCATTGTCGTTGTGCTTTAGGAACTTGGAGCAACTACAAATGCATGCAAATGGTGATCTACAAGTAGATAGAATGCCGAGATCAACCTCTGTGCTACTAAATGCCCTCAACTCAAAAAAAGCACTTGACCACCATCAAGGTGTTGCACAAATAAAGCATGCATGGAAGATAATACACCATAAGATGGCCATCATCATTTCAAATGATTGCTAGAGAACTTACTACTTCAACTTGATAATTGTGGATCAGAAAATAAAAATCGCTATTTCTTTGAATATCTATCATTGCTTGTTGCACGAGGAACATTCAAGATAATCCAACTTGGGTTTCTCATGTTGGGTCATACACATGAAGACATTGATGCAATGTTTAACAAATTTTCAGAGAAGCTAAGGAAAAGCATGACCTTCACTTTTCCTCATCTTATGCAGCATTTTCAATCATGCCATATGACAAGTCCCACACCTTTCTTATTGACACATGTGCTTGACTTTAAGAGATACATTGAGGGATACTTGTGTGATTCCAAAGATACACTTGTTGGTCACCCAAAACCTCTTCAATTTTGGTTTTATATGCAAGGAGATACACATGTCATGCAATACAAGATGCATCCAAAGTCCCCAGACTGGTTACCAAGAGAAGGTGGCATTGAATTATGGAAGAGAGACTTTTAGGAAAGCCTACTCTTCCAAAGGGTGTTCCAATATTGCTACCCATGTTTGAGTACGTTAAGGATCATCAAGAAGTAGTAAATGGAGCTAAAGATTATTTGAAGTATTGGGAAAGATGGTCAAATGTACAAGGATCTGAAGCAGAGTTCACAAGTTTATAACACTAATGGTTGATTATTGGAAATATATGATCTACACTCTTCAAACTCCAAATGTCCAATAAGATTTATTTTTCATAGATTTTTGGCCAAGAACACAAAGTGATGTAACCAATATAGATGTAGATAATGCAGATGACTTTATTGGATTGGAAGAGTTGAATGATCACTATTGTAGTCCTCTCAACAAACGACCCAAACATGCATTTGAACCAATGCTTGATGTTAAGAAAGATGACTTTGTGCTTGTTAAACCTTCAGATCCATTATATCCAATATGGCTTGGTGTTGCACAAAGTAAGTGGATACAAATACAAATTCCAAAAACTTCAACAAGGTACATATACAATATTGGGCACCAGTTTCTAGTCGTCGAAATGCTACAGATGTAGAGGTATATCTTAATTGTTGGGATAAATATTGGATGTGCAACAAAAAAGATCCTGAATGATGGGAAACGATAGATAGCATTGTCTTCTCTTAGATGAAGAAATGTACAAAATCTCCCAAAATTTTTAAATTCCCCTGAAGGTTGTATTGAGGGCCAAACAAAGTCTACAATAATCCATCGACTAAAGATTTTCCTTGAAGATTTTCAAGGATATTAAAACTAAGGTGTTTATTAACACCATCTTTTTGAAATTTTTTCAATCTCTTGGAAACAACCATAAGCAATAATATGTTCCATTGCACCAAGTTCCAAATTAATGAAATTCCCAAAACTCACAGAATCCATTATGATTTGGAATTCCCAAATATAGAGTTCGTATGTAAATCTTGTTGTTACAGAATCATTTCAATATGGAGATAAACAACATGTACCATATATTGGCCATTCTAGGACTTGTACATGACACTACATTCAATTACAACATTGGTAATTGGTTATTTGATTGCATATTGAAACTTTTGAACTTGAATATAGCTTCAACTCAATTACGAGAAACTTTAATAAGTGCTTTTATAGATATATGTAGAAACAATAATACCATACTTAATCAATATAAGCAAACATATCTTTCTTTAGATTTCTTAAGCGATTCACATAATGTAAGCTCAGTAGAAGAATACTTACAAAGAATGAGTCAACCAACTTTAAAAGGTAGGCTTTAGGGAGGTCACTTATGTGCATACCTAACATCACAATGTTTTGCTACAACCATAAATATTTGATCCACCAATTATAACAAGTGTACTACACATGCACCTCTAGTAATAGGAATAAGAGATGCAATATTCTTTTCCATGATAATGATCCTCAATTAGGCCACTTCTAACTTCTACTAGATATCAACATATATATATATATATATATATGAGATTATGGAAACCATGCACAATTTGAGAAACTAATTCTTGATTAAACAAAAATTACAGGAAAAAAAAGCTTGAGCACAAATATAATACCATGACCAAGAAAAAACATCAATCTACTATAGAATACCCAAGATTTACAAAAAAGCAAGACAAAAAACTATTATAAATTGCTAATAACAATAAACCACCCAAAAATCTAAAATTGCTAATATTTTATCTAGTTGCAAGATTTAAAAAATCATACATTAAGAAAAAGAAAAGCACCTAGAGTAAGAACCACAAAACAAGCTTTAAAAAAAGAAAAACAATATCAATATTTCACAAACAAGAACTTCATTGCTACTATAGACACTAGCTTAAAAAACAAAAAAAGAAAAATAAATCATAATACAGATCCATAAAAGACAATATAACAATACTTGGAAATAGTTGTAGAGATTCCAACACTCTTATGTCAAGTTTGCGAAAGAATGCTCTTCAAAATACAAATATGAAACATAACAAAGAGAACAAAATAGTTCTTAGATGATGCAGCTCACCCATTAAATACACATTGCAAAAAAAAAGATCAACTACTATGTATAACTTGTAATAATACTTGACAAATAAGAAAATCCTAGAGCTAGCTTCTGCAATGGATATAAGATGAAGTACTTTAACTCCATATGTATAATGACTAAATGAAATAGAAGAATGACTTGTTGCTCCAAGAGTAACATTTGCACAAATCCATCAATACCTAAACTATAGCCAACAATTCTTGAAAGGTGGAATAATCACCATACCTTTTAAAATTGATATCATACGATAAGTTCTACCAATAGATCTGAAAAACACTTGAAATAATGCTTTATGAGCTTCAAAACTCAAAACACAAATACAAAATTGCAATACAATCAACATTAACACGGTCCAGAATCTTATTATAAAGAACATTATTCAACACAAACATGAACTTGTTTCCAAAGAACTTCATAAATCTATGGGAAGTAAATATGAACATGCGATACATTTTAGATCCATAAGTTGTTGCTACTTATTATATAGTGTATATAACAAAAATAGATGCAACTCTGACAAAAGCATTAAAAATGATACTCAAACATTGTAAAAGAGAATAAAATGATGCAACAATAAGCATAACTAGGAAATGCATTTTTAACCATGCAACAAATGTTGATCCAACAAGCTGTATACTTGATTCTTGGACTTCCTTTCACTCACTCAAGTAGAGCATACTACTTTATTAATATCAGTAGTCCTGACGAACACATTTTTGTACTTAAAAAAAAAGAAAACTTAAAAAAACTTGATGATACATCAACCACAATAGCTAAACCATTGCTTATAGACCACCACATTAAGTGACCTCCAAAACTAGACAATGTCTCATTAGCAAATATAGCAATGTTTTATAACTACAATAGTACATTTAAAAAATGAAAAAAAGATCGAATAATGCATTATATAAACTAAGATAAGCACAAAGATCCAAGTAAGTACTACAAAGAACAACATTTACTCTATGTGCCTTTTTGTGATACCTTGAATACATTACTAAGAATCCACAAAAGTTGGCAAGATACATATAATGCAAATATCAATATCATTGAAAAAAAGGCAAACAATATACTTACACCAAAACACAAAAAGAATAAACAAACCATGATATCATCAAGCATTATTCAAACGACAAATGACCAATACTACAGCACATTCCATTCTCTAAACATAGAATAAATAGCTTTATTCGATGACATAGCATATAGAATTCAATATACATATACATGTATTCATCTTTCTTACTAGAGGTCTAGGGACAATAAAAATAACATTGATTAAAATTCTAGTTGAATACTCTCACGGAAACTGTTAACATTCAACTTTGATACATTGAAACCTAAAGTCTTAAAACTTGCATACATAGGCAAAACAACTTATAAGATAGATGGTTAAACATTACACTCAGCTTTTGCAATACCAGTAAATCAACAATAATGCATTGACCTATCCAATGACAAGCTCAATACACTGACAAAAGCATACATGGAAGTTGAAGCTTTAGTGGAATTGATGAAGTTTCACTCATCGGAGCATGCATGTTATTTATTATCAATAAAAGAATGCAAGTAATAAAACATGCATATCACTTATCATTTTGAGGTGTTCCATGCTCTATTTTTTGGAGACTTATACCAAATACCACCTATTCGCGTGATAAATGGGTATTCTTTGAAAATCATCCAATAAATCCAAGTTTTTGGACAAAACATATAGCTTGTAATTTACCAACATCAACAAACAATACGACAAAAAGATCCAACATTGTTTCCATTTTAAACAAAATAGGACTAAATCAATCTATTCAACAAGATATACAAACACTAAACAATAATTGCTTCAAATAATACCACATTTTTTTAACACTAAAAAAAGAACCATACAATATAACAATTTTGTATTCAATAATATAGTTGGAAAGACATTCTTATTTATTTCTCTTGACATATGATTTGATGCTTACCCACAATCACTCGTGCTATCTAAAAATCCAAATGACACTACATGATTGCATTAAAAATTTAAACTCAAGTAAAAAACGATTGTAGAACTTGTGTAGGCAACTACAACACTAGTGACAGGCTTGTAAATGGAGCACATGGTCTGTTCAAGACAACGACCACTTGCAACAATCACACCATAATATGGATTGATTCTTTAAACAAACATACAAGAACTACAACGTGAGAAAAACTTAAACATTTACAAGAAACTCAAATTAACAAATCATGGATCCCAATACTACTTATAACAAAAAAAAGAAAAAATATACTACATAAAATTATAAGAATCCAATTTCCTATACAACTAGCTTCTGTAGGAATAATACATAGACCACAATGATTAACAATGGATGAAGTTACTTTTTGTCCTCAAGGAATCAATAAACATGGACTAACATACATAGCGCTACTAAGAGCTCATACTATGCAAACCTTATATTTACTATCACCTTTACATAAAAACAATATACACATAGACCACAATGTCAAAAAAGAAAAGCAAAAATTACAAATCATAGTAGAATGGCAACTTGGTACTTCAAAAATATCACAAAAAAACAAAATATAGTTATGCTAATGGCATTCAACACAAGGATATTGGAAGAAAATATACAAAACATATTTTGCACAAAGAAATAATTATTATGCAAGATTATGAAACAACAATCACAAGTGAACATGTCTAACCAAGTAACAAAACAATGCATAAAATATCTACATATCGAAGGCCTAACACAAACCTAATTGACTTCCTCTGCCACATGAAAGAAAAAACAAGAATATACACACTAGATAAATCAACATTCATTCTTAGAGTCTTTAACAACAACATGCTATAGCCAACCAACATAATCAGAGAAACCTTAATACATCAAATGCAATAATCAAAAGTCAAAATACTAAACAAAGCCAACCAACAACACAATATAATTCTTTGCTTAATCATATATGGATAAATGTTGATAGTATACAGATAGTAGCACCATCAATGTTTCCATTGTATTGGTTAGATATCAATGCATCGTTCATTCAATATCAACCAAAACATATTTTATATAAAGAACAAGCTTCTACAAACAAGAATGAATCAAGAAGTACTCAACATAAAGAACAAGCATCTAAAAAAAAGCCAAGCAAGCAAGCAATACAAGTAAGCAAAACCAACTCACCTCAAGCTCTTTTTCAAGTTAAAAGAAAAGGGCAATGCTCTAGTGCACCATAATGCACCCTTGTTTAGCTTTATGACTTGGTCTTTCTTCTTCATCTATAACAAGCTTCTGCATGTTCCTGATTATTAGTAGAGTTTGCATCTTGAATTTTCCTACAACGTTTTTTTTTTGTCAAGCTTGGTTGCATCACAGAGCAAGGATATATCACTTGGGGTAGTGTAGATGATAAGGGAACCGAAAAGAGTGTGTATTTTGAAGTGATGTGGAGAAAATATGCTAGGCAAAACCTATAACTAAGAGTTCTAAAGAATGCCTCTAGCCTCTTATAGATTTTATATCAAATAGAGAGAGTGATGATTCTAAATGAAGGCATAACACGACTAAGCTCTAGTATGATCGTTAAAATTTTGAGATTGACATGCTCAACACTTCAACCAACTCAAGTGAAAGTGGGTGATAATGAAAGGGATCTAAAAAGAGTGTGTTTTTTGAAGTGATGTGGAGAAAATATGCTAGGCAAAACCTGTAACTAAGAGCTAGGAAGAATGCCTCTAGCCTCTTATAGATTTTATATCAAATAGACAGAGAGATGGATCTAAAATGAAGGCATGAAACCACTAAGCTCTAGTACGATCATTAGATTTTTGAGAACGACATCCTCAATACTTCAATTGACTCAATTGAAAGTAAGTGATAAGGAAATGACCAAACAATTGATTGGAAAAGGCTCACAATCAAGTAGATTGTAGTGAAAGCAAACAACATAATAACATTAGGAGTAATTGGACACATTCAAGGATATTATTATGAATGTAGAGGACTATTGTTCTACATAAAAATTGCATATCCATGAAAATTGACCTAGTCCTAGGTGAAGTAAGATCTAGATTATCCAAATAGTAAGGATGTGGATTACAAGTAGGGAAACAACTTTGTTGGAGATGTGGGAGAAGTAGGTAGTTGATATTGGGGTGCCTATATCTCAACATAGAATATGAATTTTCTTGATCCCAATGGTCAAAAATTGGAGAGTGATGTTGGGAACATTTTTATCTATTCATATAAACACAAGTTCATGGTTGGATAAGCTCAATTAACTTACACTTTTGCAAGGAGTTTAGTAAACTAAAATCAAGCATGAGATATGGGAATACATTGATAAACCATATGGATATGTAAATTAGCATATGCATGATGGAATATAATAATGAGATGTATACACCATAACATAGATGGTTGGTATTATCCCGTGATGTCTGCATCTAAGGCTCCTTTCACATGCAAAGGTTTATTAGAAGTTGCTTAAGCTTTTTAGTTATCTTTGTAGTACATGGTTATTGGGAGCATAGAGCCATATGATTGAAATACACATCTTAACACTCCTTTTCCTTGAGACTTATGAGCTAGCTATCCCCTCTTGATAACTAATACCCCCTTCACTATCCTATCCCACTACTATCACCACCCTCCACCATCATCTCACAATCACCAACTATCTCCCTTCATCTTTCATGACCTCCCTCCACTATTATGAAGATCCCACCAGCTCCCTTCGCTACCATATCCCTATGTGGCTAACTTGCTCATCAATTCTAAAATCTATTGACTAGACCTACTTGCCAAAACTAGCCAGACCTATTTGCCAAAACAAATGTGCACTCAATCTTAGTAGTGATAAAGTTTTGCACCTAAAGCTCAAAATCTCAATATGATCTTGTTTGGTTAGTTATATTTTCTTCATAGACATGACCATATTTAAATGTTGACACCACAAGGGGTTATTTTCAAAAGTCAAAGTTTGAAATGGAGCCAAAATGACTGTAGGTTGACCACATTATGAGAAAGTTTCAATAATGTTGAAATATTGATATAAAAAAGCATAATCTTCTTTCGACAAGCTTTTGATGCAAGGCAGAAGCATTTCATTTATAACATTAAATTGATATGTGTGTTGTGTATCTTTGTTGTCCCATTGCTTTTCATAGTGATCTCCCCGTATGTGACTATATCATGTGGATTTGCCCTCTTCTTGCTTTTCAAGAACTCCAAATTAGGCTAACCATGTAAAGAAATGCTTATTTAGATTTGGATTGGTTGCAAGTGGGACCAATCAACTTCTTTTTTATTCATGTTTTTACTCAAGGTAGTTATAGTCTCCCCATAACACATCACAACAAACTAACTCAAGCTTTCAAATATCCATACAATATGTGAAGGGTTCATCTATGACGCAAATGGAAATTATAGTCTCCCCATAACACATCTCAACACACTAACTCAAGCTTTCAAATATCCTTACAATATGTAAAGGATTCATGTATGGCTTCAATGGAAATTATCTCCCAAACCCTAGCTTCAACAAATGGTATCAATGCATGGTGCACCAAAGGCCATATTACTATTGTAAGGGTAAAGGGGTCGTTTCTTTGTCATGTATATGAGCCACATCCAATTACCTTCTAAGGTGAAATGTGAAACCACATCTATCCTCACATGATGTTCCAAATAAACCTATCCACTTTCCAAAATTCTCGATCAAATCAAATATTTTACACTACCGTTGAGTTATCCAGTCCTAACTGTGTTGGCCTAAGAAGTTGTAACTTGTGGCAAATGCATTAATAGGTAGCCTTTTTATTTCGGTTTATGTGAAATTTATGCCATTAGCAAAATAAAATAAAGATAGTCACTTTCGGTGGAAAATTATAAAATATTCCCTTTCCTAACACTGTCTACCTTTTTTCTGTCACTATGATCATATGCATCATTAATGAAATAATAATAAATATCATGAAATAAATCATAATTACCATATTTTCTTAATGACATGCATATAATCATTTTTCAAGTGAAAGAGTCTTTTCATTGAATAGTTAATTAGTATATTACTTAGGTTATTTTTCTCAGTGACAGTTCATATGCATTTTCTTTAGAATGTGTTTACAATCGTTTAAAACCAAATATAGCAATAAGCTTATAAAACATTCATTTTTTCCAAACCGACAAGATGTTACCTCTATCAGGCTTGCAATAACGGGGGTTTTGCCAATTCCTACCATGTCATTTTCTCTATTGGCTGTGTTCCTTGCTTCCCTTGCCTCAAACGAGATTTTTGAATTTCTACAACCACACGAAACCATGGATGTTAGGCAAAATTGATGTGGTAGTTCAGGGAGAGTTGGTGGTCGTCATTTCCTTGTCCACACTATTGTTGCAAAAACTTGAGTTGGCTCTAGGATGAAATAAACTCATCTTTTTCCTAGACCATGTAGGAGAAGCTTAAGTTGATATCACACTAGAATTACCACATTGTGAATTATAACAACATCATGAGCTTTTGTGAGGGTGGGACCAAATACTTAGCTAAGTGTGGTTGGGGGTGCGAGGGGTTGTCTGCCTAGGGTGGAGGTCAGTAGCCCCTTGCCCCCAATTGGATCTCGCTAGGTATGTGGTTCCTTCCGAGCAAGAGCTCATGATGTTGAACACTACAAGAAAATACAAGCCAATGTCTAAGATGGGCACTTTTGTTGGAACTTGTTGGGATAAGGTGGTTTACTAGGTGAGGGTTAAAGTTATCCTCTCTGAAGTCTCGAAATATTTGGGCCCCTCCATGGGGTGCTTAATGCCCATCCCCAATTACACAATGTTGCTCTTCTTGGAGATATTGATCGAAGGAAGTGAAAATCAACGGACATGTCCAACGAAATGAGGGGTGTAAGGGTTTGGCCTTATGGTAGCGCTTGCACAACTTGTTGTGCATACCCAGCTCACAGAACAAAAATGCACTACAAAGAAGAACAGGAGTTGGCAACCCGTGCCTCGACCGCACCTAGCTAGGTGTTCGGTGACTCTTGAGTAGAAGCTTAGGATGTTGAACAATGTAAGGAGGAACAAGCGCATTGGAAACTGTGAGAAAACTTAATGTGCAGGTGCGAAGAGGGCGACCTAACCTTTGTGCGGGTGGGTGGTGGCCATGGGAGCCTCTGGCCTACCTACAGAAAGTGGATGGGATGGGATGGGATGGGACGGGACGGCCAAGGAAGAAGCGGTGGCGGGGGCAGGGGCAGGGGCAGGGGCAGGGGGGGGAGAGAGGTCAGCTTCACACCACGCGCTTCTGCCTAAAGCCAGGCCGGCGTCGTCGCCCGCGCCCACCGCCTCTCTCTCTCTCTCTCTCTCTCTCTCGTCTGTGTATAGTCCCCTCTCCTCTCCCCTTCCCTCCCTCCCCCTCCCCCCACCTCTCTCTCTCTCTCTCTCTCTCTCTCTCTGTGTCTTTGTTCCTCTCTGTCCGCCTCTGTAACGCCTCGCCTCTAACCCTACCCTCCCCATGGCCGCCCCCGACCTTCTCCCTTCCCCCGAGCAGGACCTCCCCGAAGACCTGCTCCCGATCCCCGCCCCACCTGCCGCTGCTGCCGTCGCTGCCGCTGCCGCTGCCGCCTCCGCTTCCATCAAGAAACTCCCCGGCACCTGGACCCCTCCCGAGACCAGCCGCCTCATCGATGCCTACCAGGAGAAGTGGTACGAGCTTAAGCGCGGCCAGCTCCGCACCTGCCACTGGGAGGAGGTCGCCGAGTCCCTCGCCTCTCGCTGCACCGCCGCCGGCATCGACTTCCTCGCCAAATCGTCCGTACAGTGCCGCCACAAGATGGAGAAGCTCCGTCGCAAGTACCGCGCCGAGCGCCAGTCTGTGCTTCGGAAAGGGCCCGGGACGTCGCAGTGGCCCCACTACGAGCGCATGGACATCATGGAGAGGGGTCAGGTCGCCGCCAAGGAAGCAAGGCTCGCAGAGGCTGCGGCTGCTGCGGCTGCCGCTGCCGTCACGGCTGCACCCCCCGTGTCCAATGGCCATCATCGTGCAGGGCTTGATCGCAATCGCAATAGAGCAGCCGCGCACTTGGAGCTCGATTTCCGGAAGAGGATGGGTGCCAGAGACATGCAGGATCATGAATCTGCCATGAGTCCGAACGATGGTGAAGATTCAGAGGAGCCGCCGCCCCTGCGCAACATCAGGTATGAGCGGCCTCTGGATGATGAGCAGGATACATCTTATTCCCCTTTGAGCAAAAAGCACCCACTAAGTGCAGACTATGTTCTGCCAAGGATGCCATCCAAGTCTTTTATGAGGCATAGCAAGCCTGCGGACAATTTCGCAGCTGCTACTCCTCTGGAGGAGCTTGTGTCAGTGGTCCGATCCCTTGGAGAGGGGTTTCTGAGGATGGAGCAGATGAAGCTGCAGATGCAAAGAGACCATGAGCGTCTGCGAGCCGACATGGAATTGCAGAGGACTGAGATGGTCCTGAGTTCACAGAAACAGATAGCTGAATTGTTCACCAGGGCTTTCATGAGTAGCAAAAAGAGTAAAAAGTCCTCCTCATCTGGTTCATGATCAGTCAGTCTGCTCCCGAGCAGTTTTCCTGTACTGTACTGTGTGTATGTCTGAAACTGTGTATTTCTTTTTGAGAGAAGGCCCAGAAGAGCTTCCTTTGTTCCTCTGTAAAGCATAGTTTGCAATTCACAGGTTGCAGTGTTTATGCATGCAATGGGTTTGTAGATCTGGTTATTTTATTGGTTATTCTGCAGTCAATTATTGAAAATCTGGGACATCCATTTGTGAATGACTGATAATTGGCTTCACTTTTTGGCTCTTGACCATGTAAAGCCAAGATGTGTTTTTCTGGTGGCATGTCATGGCAGGGCACTTTTGGTATTTCATTTGCTGTGTAAAATGGGTCTTCTTGGTACTGTGCACGCTGATGGGGTAGTGGATTGGGAGATTATACAGTTGCAGGCTTCTTTCGAAAGGGGGTTTAAGATCAATTGGCTTGAGAAATCTTACTGACAGCTACATTGATCTCATGTACCAAAGAAGCAATCTTGTAGAGCATTGGTGAAGCCTGGCACACCATTCATATCAATGTTGAGAAAGGGGAAATCCATCATGCAAAGATATGTGTAGTGTTGTACGACGGTGCAGCAGAACCAAAAGTGGTGTTTGTTCAAAGGCTACCTATGGTCAATTTGTTTGATTCTGGCAAGTGGGATTCTCTACTTTGCATAGGTGCTATCATTCCCCCCTCTTCATCTTGGAGCCGCTTCGAGCCCTCTTTCTTGATCATCACCATGTTCTAGTTTCCACATCGCATCGAAGGGAAACACCGCCAGTCATCTTCAATCAAGCTTCCATGGCCGATCTGCCACTTCGGTACTTGTAGCCCTCAAACCTGCTAACCCAGTTACGATTACATCAAATTCATGGCACAGAGCCCTTGCAGTATAAGACTCCTAGTAGGGTAAGTCTATTTCATCAGTCTCGTGAAGTCTCAAGGGTGCTATCCGCGGACAAATGACTGATTCTTTATTAGCTCAAAGGGAGCTGTCACGAGCTGTCTTGAGCTATTCGTGCCTCCCCTCCAATCAACAAGATCTCCCTGGTGGTTGGTGTGACATGCTGCCTTACTTGGGCATTCCTCGAATAGCGATGATGCCTTAAGAGTGCAGCCACACGCTTAGTCTGTATTTGCATCCAAACGCAAAGGTATCACATATTTCACCTACTTGATATGTAAAAGGTTTAGTAGGTCTCCGCGTGACCTCACTCTTAAGCTCTCTTTGAAAGTAGAAAACAGCCTTATAGTACCCACTTTGTTGAAAAATGATTGTGCCACATGGTTGTGGTTGTCCAAGCCATATATCATCAGCCATTCCTTGTGCTCTAACCCCCATTTCCTTCGGACAAATATGGTGATCGTCTTTCATGATGTGCACATCTTTGACATTGATTGGATCCATGATACTTCTCTCATGAAATCCAACGAGTGCTAAAAACTACAAAGGCCTATCCAACTTGAGATAATAGAAAGCAATTGTAGATCAATTAGATATACCACTTGATTTATTGGACTGTGTTTTATTATAAGATGGCATCACTTGCAAGAGGCTAGGCCACTTCGTGGCACTTCCTTTTATAGAAAATCAATAGATATGCTCTTAGAGGTGCAAGTTTCATGTGTCAAAGAGATGCAATCATTCATTTATTTTAACCAGTTTTTCTTGTTTTAGAAATTTATTGTGGAGATAGGCAACAGAAAGACACTCTTATGTAGAGTATAAAGTTGACTAAAAATTCAAGCCTCCAAGCTTGTAGCAACTTTATAGCCCATCATGACCAATTGTAGTATTAACATGGTCATGCTAGCCAAGCACAATTCTTTGATGCCCTCTTTTTCAAATGCAAGTGCTTACTCCTACATGCTTACATTCCTATCTTCTATGTAGTAACCACCAATGTGCTTACATTACTATGTTTTCAATATCTAGTAGCCTACATAATTGCATTAGTTTGCCCTTTGTATCTACAAACTTATTAAAGTACTTACCTTGATTTACAGTGTGTGTCTTTGCAATGTTACATGTATGTGTCACATTAGTTCATCCAAAAATTTGAAGCTAGAGTAAATTGATAATCTCTTACACTTCTTATGTTAAAACAACATTAACCACATACCTGATATAAAAAGCGTACAATGCATAACCATAAACTTTATTCAACTTAAGTAGAAGCTTAACCAATGTATATACCAATACACAATCAATGTTCAAATTTTGAATTTTGTAATGATAAAAAGTATCTTATTAAATGCAATTAAGGTCTAATATTTATCATGGCCATGTAGATACTTGAATCCACTATTTGAGTTTCTCATGTGCCTAAATAGTTCCATGTTTTAGCTTATATTGTGGGTGTTATCAAATTGATTCACTATTTAATCTTCAATGTGCATTTGTACTGCCTTTGTGCTTGTTGAAATTCCATTAGGCACTCTTGAGTTCATGAGACACACAAGACCAACTTTCCCTTCTCAAAAGCATACTTCTTGGCATGCAAATCATGAAGTATGTTCATTCACTTCTTCCCTATTTCTTGATACAAGAATGCTTGTAATCTAAGCTCATCCAAGTGTATTAGACAAGTAAATCATTCTTGTAGTGGCTCCAATTCACCTAAAGAATGATCCAATGTGAATCTTACATTGGGTAGCTCAATTTCTAAAGCTAAGATACATTCCTTCCCATGCACTAATTTGGATGGGGTGGCTTGTAGCTCTCTTGAATGTTGTATTATATGCCTATATAGCCATATACAATTTCTTGTCCCAATCTCATTTGCCTTTTAATATAGCTTTTGATAAAATCCCCACAAGTTGCTTTTAGTACTCTCAACTTAACTGTTTGGTTGGAGGTTATATGAAGTAGTTTTATTATGTTTAATCATTAAAGCTTCAATTAGAGCTTCAACGACCTTGTTTAGAAAGTGAGTTCCATGGTTCAAAACTAGCTCCTTTGGTGGAGCGAAATGGCAAATGATTTGCTATAAGATGATACTAGCCATTTCCATAGCATTATCCTTCATAGTAGCATGGGCTTCAACCACTTTGTGTAGTAATTTGTTGCCACAATGATATATCGCTTAGATGATATTAACAAAGGATAAGCCATTTCCATAGCATTATCCTTCAAAGTAGCATGGGCTTTAACCACTTTGTGTAGTAATTTTTTTGCCAAAATGATATATCGCTGACATGATATTAATGAAGGATGGACTAATCCAACGAAGTCAATGCTCGATTTTTCAAAGGGCACATCACTAAATGAGGTTGAGGGACCACTTTTGGTTCTTCATGTCTTTGATAGACATCACAACACTTCACACATACAAAAGCAGCTTAGAAGACCATATGCCTATTTTTGGATACTTTTATTCATGTGTGATTGTGCCTTTGTAGCATATCCTTGAGGCACATGGGTCATGGTTTGTGAAAAAGGGAAGCACAAAGTTCGATCTATACAAGGGATGGAAATTTTTACTTTGGATAGTACATGGTGCATGCCAAAGAAAATTGATTATGGTGGAGGGGTATGTCCAATGATTCAATTTCTATCCTAGTGGTACAAAATTATAGTGGTAGACAAGAGCTAGCTCAAGTGTTGCAGAGGAAATCAAACGAGAGTGTTGATGGATTGGTTGTAGACATAATCAGATCACACCGTGTCACTGAAAGAGCATGTTATGATGTATCAAATGCTAAAAAGAACCATGCTAGGTGGCTAGAAATAAGGCTTAAGATAAAAAATTTGCTCAATGTGAACGTAATTTTTTGTTTAAGAGAGAGAGAGAGAGAGAGAGAGAGAGAGAGAGAGAGAGAGAGAGAGAGAGAGAGAGAGTGTGTGTGTGTGTATGTATATGTGTGTGAATAAGTCTCAAAGTTTAAGTATCATATATATATTAGGGTTTAACATCCTATCTTATCCATTGAGTTTTCAAATGTCTTGTTATATAGAAAAGATGGCTATGCCTAAGATAACTGCAAAGAAGCTTCCCCTCATGTTAGCCCCATATTGTGTTCATCTCAATGAACCATTTACTGGCTTAGGTGTAGTCTTTGATAATGGCATTTCTCAACTTGCCAGTGGATCACCTCATCCTTAACCTAACCCAGATTCCTCAAGCTACTCTCAAAGGGGTCCTCCTTAACCTCCCCACAAGAAACGTAGGTGGAGTCTTGGTACAGTGGCCCTGAGAAAAATTAGAAAGTGCCAACACTCTTTTTTTAATCTCATCATTCCAAAGGCTAGCTTTTCGATACTTGTTTGTAATATTGTACAAGATCTTTACAAAATAAAAAGAAATAGATGATTTTTTCCACAAGGTCAGGTTAGACCTAATTGCTTTACAAAAGAATATTTTCATGCTTTGGGGGTTGCAAAGGCTTTTTTGGTAAATTTAATGAGTGATGTTTAGCATTGTGTGATACATGCAAAATGATTTACTATAACCCCCCAAGGATTTTTATCTTGTAAATGAATCTTCAAGTAGTGAAGGATGGATTTATTCTAATGGAATGATAATTGTTTATAATATTATCCTTTTTGAACAAGCGTTCTCCACATTCATAGAACATACATAAGCATTCTCCATGTGCATAGAACATGTGACTTTGCCTAATTGAAAATTGTTGTACCAGCTTAAAACTAAAAATGAAGTTTTTGATTTCAGACTTCACTCTTTAATGTGAGACTAATTGATGTGTTCTTTGCTACTTGATTACAATATTTGTTATAGTGATTAATTTCAATATAAAAAACATGTTGAAAAGTTGCCATATCTTGTTACAAGCTTTACTATTGATGCTTTTGTAGAGTCTACATGGTGTGGAATTTCTAAGAATCAATAATTGTAATGTAAATTCTTCAATTATCAATCCATCCATAATTTTGAATATTATAATTTCATAAATACCAACCCATATTAGAATGCAATGAAACTTAATAAATGCATGAGTTAGGTGGCCAAGAGCATACCAAAATTCTTTTGTGAAAAAGAAAGGCCAAGAAGGCCATGGAACAAAGTTTGGCATCTTGGGGGCATTTTCCTAACCATATCAAAATGTGATGAAACTTAACACTCGAATCCATTAGGTGGCCAAGAGCACAAGAAAAAAAAATTATGCAAAAGAAATGCCAAGAAGACCTTGGCTCCATATGTTGGACTTCGGATCAAGACCTTCTTAGCATTTGTCCACAACCATGGATAATAAGTTCATGATGTGCATTTTCTTGTGGTACAAAAACGAATAGAGAAAGTATGGACTTTACATTCCTACTACAAAGAAAGTGATTACTACAAAGGATACAAGATTTACTCAAGTTGAAATTCAACCCTTTTTATCATATATAAGACTATAAAATGCATCTACATAGGATATGGTTAATCCACTCCCTTCTTTGTTTAGTACACTCCCTTCTTTTCTCATATTACAAAGCCTTATTGAAAATGTGCATATGCTCCCAATGATGGAACATTGCCATGTGTAGCCATGTAGATTGTGCACTAACTGGTTAATAGAATGGATTTGGATAAGATAGTGCTTGAAGAAAGAACAACCATTAATCAATAATACTAGATCCTTAGAAAGTCTTTGTAAATTATCAAGGATAATCATTTGGTTGCTCCTTGCCTAGTAAGAGAGTCTTGGAACTTTCTTGTATGCTTCATTTGTTAACAACCATGCAATGGAGAGAAACTAATGTCTCTTGAAGAAGCAAAAGAGAGTATTGATTGGATTACACATGAGTATTGGTGGATTTGTTTGAAGGCAAGAAGGCTATTGGTACCACATAAGGTAGAAAAGTTGAAGAGGAAAGTATATGGTAACATCTATTGGTATAAGACTTAGCTTGTTGTTAAGGGGTATATCAACAAAAGAAAATTGGTTATGCTAATACATTTTCTCCTACTTTACATGTGCAATACATTTGGTGTTTGTTGCAACCAATTTTGTTATATTGGTCATGCATCATGGTTGGAATGTACATAGCTAATGTCAAAATTACTTTCTTAATGGGACTTACATGAAGAATAGGTGTTTCACATTTTCTTGTTTTCATTTTTTATAAGGGATATGAGGCAATGATATGAAAAATAAAGAAGGCTCTAAATGGTCTTAAATAGGCACCTATTAGGGCTTACTAAAGAAGATAATTATTCACTTGTTCAATTATGGTTGTTACAAGAGCTTGACTAAGACTACGCTCTATGCGTCGAAAGTAAAAAGACCACACTCTATGTGTCGAAAGTAAAAAGACCACTTTATTGGTCATAACTTTTATGTGGATGATTGCTACTCACTATACCAATAGTAATGTAAAATTTTGAGCCTTAAAAGTTGGTTTTCACTAAGCTTTTGAGATGGCAAACTTGGAAATGCTACACTAATAAATGATCATTTGAAGTATGTAGTAAAATCATGGCATTGTTATGTGATAGATCAAGTATGTACGGAATTTTCTAGAAATAACTACTCTTGATATATTCACGATATAGCTACTTCTATAAAACTTAGCTTATATCTTAGTCTCCAACATCCTAGGTGATCTAGCCAACACATTCTTATATCAACAATATTGGAAGTTCTCCCCCCCCCCCCCCCCCCCCCCCCCACACACACACACACACACACACACACACTTGGTTGGATATGTAGTTTAAAGTATCACTTGTGAGCACACATATGCATAGACTAGGTTCAAAGCATTGCCAATATAGTAAGTGGCTCTTTTGCTACTCATAAGGCACACACAATTATGATTTATTATATGTGGTGTTGATCCACAATTACATGTTTTGTGTGATTCTAATTGGGCAGGCTAATATGACATTAGAATGTCCACAGTGGGTTAAATTTCATCTTAGTACTTCACATACATCTTGATTGAGTAGAAGGCAATAAACTTTCATATGCAATGCTTAGGAAAATGTAACATTTTATAGCTATGATTGAGTGTGATGTGGCTTAAACAACATGAATGTTGAATGATCATCCTATATCAATATCTACATTGATAGAGTGCTTTGGTAGGTGTTATGGATCCATTATTCTATGCTCACATGAAGTGCATTAAAGTACGTTGAAGTACAAAAATAGAGTGATTTGATAGTTGCAAAGTATCCCTTATTCTATACACAAAAAATGTACATGAATTGCACTATATTCTATAGGAGTGACTCTCAACATGTAGGAATTGTTGGGATCTACGTACTTATTAAGAAACTTGGTAGATCTATAAATGAAGGCCTTCTATCATGAGGTGTTTGAAGATGTTGGAAAAGCTTTGCCTCTCATTGCCCTTTCGGGGTTGATCTACTTTACCCATATACTTGTCTACATCATTGCCCCCAAGAATGATTTCTAGCATGTAACTTGATTGCTAGTGATATTTAAACAAGCATAAGGGTATTAGGTCACTTCCCTCCCAAAGAAGGTTGGCCCCCTCCATGTATATTTTACTCTATTCTTAATTCCCATTGGATTCGAGTACTTAGGTCCTTGAGATATTTCTCTTATGAAATAAGTGATACAGGATTATTAGTATCACCTTGCTAATTTGGGCTTGTATTCTCACTTTGCCTCATTCCCATTGTTCTGAAAAGCTCCCGCTTTCAAATGTTCACCTTGAAGAAAACAAAATGGTTGGTATCTCATCAACCCTTGGCAACTATAGATATTTTTCTGCACATTAGCTAGCATTCAAGAATAGATTTGGCCACCATAAGCTTGATTGCAACATTTGTTACAAATTTCCCACTTGTAGTACCACCATGGCTCTATTCAAAAGTATCAATCACTTTACATTCCCCACCTTCAAAGTATTCCATCCTTGCCATATTTGTAGTGTATAATGAGTTGGTAGGGTCCAATGAGCTTAATGAATCTTTTTGCTTTTGGTTTTCTCATTTATTAGTGGTTGAAATGCAAAACATGCTTCTTTCCTCGTATACTGATGACTTGAAAATCAAAATCCACAATAATAAAAAGCTATATTGTGACTCATAATCAAGTAGAGAAGGGTTTGGTTGTTGATCAATCATGAATATAGACCTAATTACAAGCAAGCATTACCTAAATTTTTAAAAGTGTAAGCCATGTGTAAGCCTTCCCTTTCAACTATTATATAGTTGAATTTAGCCTTAGTGAGTTGATTATTAGAAAAGTAAATGGCAAATAATGTTGTGTTCACTAAGTTGACCCACTTGTAAACTTGGGAGTGTCAACATGAAGAAAAAATAACAATGTTCCAATTTGGAATGTGTTAAACTTAGTACAATCACTAAAGCTTCTTTAGTAGTTCATTTGGCATTCATTAGTTCAATAAAAAAATAATGAGTACATAACAATGATAATCTATGGTCCTTGCATAGTCCATAAATATTTGAACACCCTTGAAATTTTATTGGAAAATGCAAACCAAAAAAACAAAATAAAAGAAAAAAAAACCAAAATCGCCTTACTCTAATAAGTTGATATTGTGTTTTTGGGTAGAATATACACAATTCATTCCATGCTCATTTCAAAATTGGCATTTGAGAGAGACTCTATAATCTTGGCATTTCAATATTTTTAAGGGTGTTAGCCCATGAATAATGGACATTAAGATCATCAAACAATACTTTTTAAATAATTAATAAAAATTTGTGATATGTAGTATCAAAACAAAACCTTAAAATTTACCACAAGAGCGGCTAATGATACCAAACGATTTTGCCAAACGATTTTGCTTTTCGAAATACCTTAGAGTCATTAGTTGAAGTATAGATCAAGTTTTGTGTGCTGAAATTCTTACCCTCCACAAACTTTGGATAGTGTCTTAGTTGGGAGTTTTTGATTGAAGGTCTAGATGTTTGTGTCACATGCCCCTCTACCTCATCCCCTCCGTTAACAATGATAGTTTTGCATCAAGACATTTGCTTTGTCAAAACACATAGGAGACAAATGGAATATCTTGACACTAGCATACCAAAAATCTATGAATTTCATTATCCTTAAGGCATCCGTCGCATACTTGCAAAATATACCAAGATCAAGTGACAATCAATCCAATGTCTACAACATATGTACTTAGACGAATGTTACCATTAATGTAGAATTATTTGGTGGAGCACAGAGTATAGAGTTATTGAGTGGCTAGATGGTACTTTCACATAGGATATCAATGTCTATGGCCACCATTGTCACAATATTCTTCTTTGCATCTCGATTGAGTTTGATAAGGAAAGGGGCATTATATCAGTGATACATCTCTTATCTATACTAGATTGTGATTACCACAAGTATGAATAGTTGAAATGATGGAATGGTGTATCAATGAGGCTTTGGTTTACAATTTATACATTGATGGAGCTTCATGAGGGTCATCTAGGCATGCTAGCATTGATATGGTCATAAAAGATCCACGATGTCTAGTTATTATCAAGCTTAGTGCTTATCTACGCATTGGGTTAAGTTACAATTCTTTAGAATATATGACCTTATTGATGGGTTTGAATATTGCTAAACATGGTTATAACTCACAAAATTGAATGGAAACTATTGAGTGCATGGTTCCATTTTGTGTATGTACTATTGTGCAACCTTAGATATGTTTGCAATATTTGAGTTGCTAATTTATCAATTGATTCCTTGCCACTGGAATTGCTTTGTGCATTCCCTAGCCGACTATGCTTACATAGAGGATAGTTTCTTCAACTATGGTGATAAGGGTCTTTTGCCACTATTTGGATGATATGAGACCTAGAGTACTTTGGGGGTTCTTGGTTGAAATGGCACTTTTTGGTCACCAATGGTTGGTGTGGTGGTGGTTGACTATCTTTCGACCTTGTATGTATAAGATTGTATAATGTTACATTTGTTGGATAGTCCTTACTATTTATGTAGGGGGTTTGGCTACCAATTTATAACATTTAGCATAGAGGCCTAAGGGGCGCATTTCCTAGTCCTCTGTTGTGAGTCTTGAGAATACTTGGGGACCTAGGGAAGTGTTTCTTAGCATTTTATTATTGAGTGTTGTGCTATCTAGATATATCTCATTAGGCCAAGACGTACATTCCATTACTTTCTTGGGTATTGGTACTTTTGATTCGTGTGTATCGTTGAGCTTTGTTGTGCAAGCTACTCAGTTCACACTCAAGGAGGCTTTCAACAACTATAGTGCGAATTCCTTTAGATATCAGGTTATTTGGTATGGGTTTGAGTGGTTCTACTAGGATGGATACCTTTATTGTGTTCCCTTTTTCTAAGGGTGTTCATAAGCCAAGCAATAATGGCACTTTAGCTAGCCTTGATGGTTAATAGGTTTTATAATTTCTATTGTAAGGTAGCTAGTCTAGGTATGAGTTCCTAGCTAGGTCTTTGTCATGATAAAGTACCATAGTGTAGTGAGGGACTAGGTTTGAGCAAGTTTCTGATGAACTAGATTACTTAAAAGTCCCATCATGAAGGAAAAATAAGAGAAGAGGATATAGAGCTAAAAGATACTTGTTGCCTTGCAAGGGCTTGGTAGGTACGAAGGTTTGACACAAGCTTGGATCGATGCCCTATCCTCCTTGGGATAAGACCTGGCTATAGGGAACAATAAAGAGAAGAAAAGAAAAATCTATATGTTGGCTTGCAAGATCTTGATAGGTTCCTAGGTGCAAACCTAGGGTCAACATTGTAGTCTTATATTTTTGCACTAGAGGGTCCTAAGTGGGGTAGGGAGTGTCTCTAGGGATTTCCCTTACATTAGCACGCCTTATGGGGGGTGCAAGATGAATCCGAGGCGCATTTCTAGATACTCTAGGTATCCCCTTAGTTCATTTAAGATCACATGATGGCAAGAAGAGTTATAGAGTGTTATCCCCTTAGGTGATGGTTGTGCTTGGTGTTGGGATTGTGGCTATGATCCGTGTGTATGAGGCTTACATTATTAATGGTCTATCTCTTCCTTGCCAATGTTTCATCAAAGATTTAATGGGATGTGTCCAAACTTGAAAAGGCACAAGCCTTAGATAGGAGGGAGCATGAAAAATGAATTGTGGAGAGAGAGAAGAAGAAGAAAATGATAAGATGATCTTCTTCTCAAGAATCACAACCAAATCAAGCATATGATGAGAAGGCACAAGCCTTAGATAGGAGGGGGCATGAAAAATGAATTGTGGAGAGAGAGAAGAAGAAGAAAATGATAACAAAGGGGGAACCATCATCACGCCTTGATAA
Organism: Lygodium microphyllum; assembly: GCF_053477565.2. Taxonomy (NCBI): domain Eukaryota; kingdom Viridiplantae; phylum Streptophyta; class Polypodiopsida; order Schizaeales; family Lygodiaceae; genus Lygodium; species Lygodium microphyllum. The sequence goes on along the minus strand of NC_141150.1, from coordinate 79,899,202 downwards.
GATGATCTTCTTCTCAAGAATCACAACCAAATCAAGCATATGATGAGAAAAATGGAACCTATTCACCGAGAGAAGCGCTTCAATACCAATTTTATTGTGTATAACTGAGTACTTCATGATATAAAAATATATTTTCTCTCTCCGCAATGCAATCTTTCTCTTTGCTCCCTCCATAGCCACTAGTTTATGTTCGTATATGCAAGGGGGTGGGAGATGAAAGTGGAAAGAGTGTATATAACACCATATTAGGGAATATGGGAATTTCCCATAAGTTTGGGACACGTGGTCAAATCTTTGGATTTCTCATAACTTGAACATTATAACTCCAAATTGAGCGCTCTATAGCTCAATAGATTCCATTTTTCAAGCGTTTTCCAATGATAGGTCGCATCATATGCTTTTGAGAAACTTATGGGCATATTATTCGGGTGCGATCTTTTTAGTATTCAAAAAATGGGAATTGGGAGATTCCCAAACTCACTAAGATTGTGTTATATGATTTAAAGAGAGAATTGCTAGACCATAATGGAGTCAAAGGTATTGTGTAGCGGTGTTTTAGCAACTTAGTGGCATTCCAGAGTCTTGTTATCACATTCCCATGTAATACAAAACACAAAAAAAAGTATCAAGCAAACATATAAGTGGTTTTTTGTTTTGCATAGTTTGGAAATATATGGATCTTAAGTGTTCCCATTGGCTCAATAATGTTGCTTTGCTCTTCATTTTTGCCTCTCATTATGCATTAAAAGATATCGATTTTTTCATGAAAAATACACCATAAATAGAGAAAAATAGAAAAATCATCCAAAAATTATAAAAAAAAAGAAAAATAGTACAATGCTCCTCAAATCATTATTCATCAAGAAATGCTTTCATTTTATTAGAGGACATTAGTTCGTAAATAATTAAGTGTGTGTAAGACAAGTAGATAGCATGAGCTTTGGTCTCGGTGCCTCTTGTTGTGTGGGAAAAGAAACCAAAAAAATGTCGATATATCAAAATTATATGAATATGATTCTTTTGCTATTCATACGTCATGATTAGAGCATTCTTGTGGTTCTACATGAGTCATGAAAGCATAAGATGAGATCTCAGTGCCTCCATTTAGTGACCCAATGTTGCACTTTTGTACAATTGCATTCGTTTAAAGAAGGAAATAATATCTTTGCATATATATGTTGATTTCATTAAAGTTGGTTGAGAAATCTTCATCCATAAATGCATTATGTGTTACATCCTGCCTATACATTTGTATAGTACATGTTTGGTTTGGTGAGGCCAGATGGTGCTCTTAAGTGTGTGAGAGCCACTATTGTGACCATTTAAAGTCGTGTGTTGAGAATAAGGGGTAGCACGATAGTAAAGGGTATCCCCCCCCCTCCCCCCCTTCCTTTGATTGTAGCTTCTCAATCTCCATGTTTAGCACAACTCTCTAAAAAAATATGTAGCCTAGGGAAGTGAACCTATACATTGTTCATAAAGAAAGCCTCTAGTAAATGCTTCAGTTACCTTTATAACATACTTTCTAGGAGATTCCTAATACACTAAGGTGAACAAGGTGTAGAAATCTAGCCAGAACTCCTTCTTCATTGTCTTGCACTTGACTTTGCTCCCTCTCCTTGGGACTTCAATGAAGGCAATTGACTTATCTTCAGGAGTATAGTCATTCACAAAGAATTAAAGGATCTCTCTCTCTCTTCTCTCTGCGTTCACTCTTTGTCACTATCATTTGCTTCCACATTGCTTCGCTTTGACATGGTATCAGAGCATTGAAGGACTAGACCTATCTGAAGAGGAGTTTTCCATGCAACATAAGGTTGCGTTTTTGGTGTTCAAGTGCGGGTAGGTGAGCTCCGCATTAGAACAAGGCTGAGTTGAGCATAGGTGTGCAAGAAAAGAGAAGATTTACTGAAGCTATTGTTGTTTTTCTACTGTTAAAGAAGGAAGAAGGCTATGTTTTTGTCCTTCAAGTGTAAAATTTACCTTTTCATCACCTCTCTGGCAGGTGGGCTAAAGAAGGTTCAGGACACCGAGACAAGAGCCCTAGTAGGCTGCGTTTTCACAGTTAGAGGGGGTTTCTTTTTCTCCTACTCTAAATTTCGGTAGCTAGTGTGTCACCTTACATGCATGTACCCTTTGTAATAAAGAGAAAGAAGGAAGATGGTAGACTATATTTGCATGACAAGGAATTCTCTTTTAGTAAGGAGTGGTTTCTTTCAAGGGGACCTAAGTTCTTGAGATACATTTTGTTGAGATGGCAAGCTCAATATGTACATATATTGATGATGGTTTGCTTGGTTAGATGGGTATGCACATCTACACTTAGCACGTTAGTGGTCATTATGATACTTACATGGCCACTAACTTATCACTTATTATATTTGGTTTGTTGCACCTACCTTCAGCATTTGACATAGTTAAAGTGCCAATCGATTAGTATAGCCAATTATGCACTCTTTGGCTTAGTAGGCTACTTTTCTTTATGTTGTATCTTATGTATAGTTTGTGTACATTGTATTGTGTGTGTGTGAAAGAAGAAGAGACTAGCAAGGAAATATTTTGGCCTCCATCTCTCTTCTTGTGTGAGCTACCTCTTGTGTGTATGATATGTGTTTGTGCAATAGCTCAAGTAAGTCTCCCTACCATGCAATTCGTGACATGATATTAGAGTTGTGCCACTAAGAGAGGCTAGTTTTGAAGGCTAAAGTAAAGGAGAAGAAGCAAGGATTTGAGCAAGTAAGCAATGGGTAAGAAGCTCTCTCACTTTTTCTCTTGGATAATGCCTGTGGAGGCATTGGGAGTAGGGCGGAGTAAAAATCCCAGATTGCTGTGAGATTGGGTGTGCAAGCAAAGCACTATATATTTTGAAGAATAGCTCGTTTGGACAGACTTGTTGATTTTTTGGCCATCTAAGACCATTTTGAGCCCCATTTTAGACCCATAAGGTCGCAAACAATAGTTTTGGGATATACAGTGATTTCATTGCATTGAATGAAAGTGGGTGCATAGGTTAATATTTCAAATTTGGAAGTCTTGATGTGTTTTCTTGGAAGCAAACATAAGTGTCATTTGCTAACATATTGCAGATTACATGTATTTTTTAGTAGTCAGTGAAAAAGGTTGCTTGGTGTGTTGGTGTGCACTTATTGTGAAAGGTTATAGAAGACTTGTTGTTTTGTATCAATTTTGCGATAATGGCAGAGAACAATGAAAACCCCATCATTGAGGAGTTGGACAAGAATAACTAAGCATCATGGAAGTTTTGTGCAACAAACTTCCATATTGGAAAATACCTCTATGAGTATATTTTAGGTGAAGGAAAGGCACCAGAGCTAAGTAATCTTGCAACTACAGAAGAATTAAAGGCGTGGAAAGAATGGAGTGCAAAAGAAGACAATGTGATGTATTGGCTATTTGAAATAATTGATAATACTATATTGGGACATATAAAAAATGCAAAAACTTCACATGCAGCTTGGACAATTTTTGAAAACATGTTTTCAATAAATACAAAGATACAAAAGTTTCAGTTCCGACAAGAGTTGAATACTTTGAAGAAAGGGAAGATGATTGTAAATAAGTATATCTTGAAAGTGAGAAGCATTGCAAATGCCTTAGCAACTATTGTTACAATGCTTGATGATGGTGATTTTCTTTCATCTACTTTGGGTAGCCTTAATAATGAGAAGGCCTAAAATCACTTATCATTTTTGTATATGTACAGAAGATGTTTCCAATTTTTGATGAGTTGGTCTCTCTCATGATCATCAAAGAGATCAGCATGTCGGTGAATCATCTGAAAGAAGTAGTAAACAAGTCCAAGAATTTTACTCAAGTTTAGGAAGAGGACATGGCAAATCCTGCCTACCCCAAATAGTACTTCTACCACACCACCTTAACAAAACAATTCAATAATCAAAATGGCCCTCTTATTGTTGGAGTTGCTAATAGTGCAAGCTCAAGACCAACAACTTGTGAGCACCAATGATTAACCACTTCAAATCAACCAAAATCCCCAATTTTCTTCTCATGTAAGATCCCAACCTTCCAAGACCACTACCTATTCTAGATAAACATGTAATAAGCATTATTTCAGCCATCGTAGACCTTGAATGACATCTCATTGGGTTTCTAAGGCCCTTGTATGTGCTCAAGGGTATTATCAAAGCTATATGTATATCTGGCTTCCTAAGCAGACCATGCCATTGTGATTGCATAATCAGAGCTACTACCTTGCCCTAAGTTGATCCACACACACACACATGCTCAAGAACCACAACAGCAAGAGTCTCCCATTATTACTACAACATAGGAAAAATGGTAGGCCTTCCACTAGATACTAGATAGACATTCCACCATCATCAATACAAAAAATGACACTAGGCCCATCATGATTTATCAACCCAAGCAGACTATATAGACCACATTAGTCCTCCTTAAGACAACCATGAGTCAAAACCACGTGTCTCATAAAGTACCTTTGACTAAACCATAGCTAGTTGTTATAACCACCCTACACATGAACTCATTATACCTCCATTTGAAGTTAGTGATCACAAGCTACTTCTCCCTAACTAAAGAAGAGTCAACACTACCACTCCATCTATGAAATGACAAAAGAATTTCCTAGCAAACCCAACATAAACTGACCCCAATGTTTCCTATAGCTATACTCTACCTTTTGTACCTTCATAGAGCTTTTCACTACTACAATAGATCTAGGTCTACTTGTGAAACTAATATGACTTTTCTCACAGCCTAGTGGCAGTCCACATGGGAAGAGCACAAGTACCTACTCTATAAGAGCATTTCTACTAGAGAGCAGCTCTCTTGTGAACTACTTGCACATCAACTAAAAAATGGTTGCATTCTTTCCATCCATATATCCACAACCAAACTTCAGGACCTCTCCAAGGTAGGGAACCTAAATGCTAGTATACCACATCAATCACTTCACATGGAGTTGTTATCAACAATGCCTTGAAATGACCATTAAAGGTAGCTACTTTTTTACCTTAACTAAGTAGCATTTTGTAGTCAATTTGCTCAGTAATATGACCCCACTTACTGCGATTCAATATTGTTATGATCTATCATTGAGGCCTACAAACTTGATGCCTCAAAGGAATTACTTCATCACCTATTGTTGCTAGACAAGATCCTATTGAAGAAGGGTTTCACATCACCATTCGCTTTCATGGTCCCTCATTGCTAAGTGATCTTACATCCTACTTGTGCACCCTTATGGTCCAACAACCAACTAACTTGGATGTCTTCATTGATTGGTGGATCCTCATTGCTTAGTGATCTTACATCCTACTTGTGCATCCTTATGGTCCAACAACTTGCTGAATTGGATGTCTTCATTGACTGGTGAATCCTTAAAGATCTTGTTGTAAAAATTTAAAAAATTCTTGATGTACATACCAATAAAACTAAGACCATTGACTAAAAAATAACTCTAAAAACTTCATAAGACTAAACCCAAGTTGACAAAGTTAGTAGCTTGTATTCTTTTCTATAGGGGAAAGAGCTTTAAGCCTATTTTGTCTAACTCCTCCTAACAAGGTAACTAGCCATCAAGGAGATATTGACCAACCCATGGTCTCTTTTTGTGGTAAAAAGATAAATAGCAATATTTGACATTGGGTGCAATTCCTAATCCATCTAGGACTAAGATAGCTAATAATGTACTACTTCGCTCATTGGAAAAATTGCCCAACAACCACTTGTTGGTCAAGAGTTCAAATGGAATGTGCTCAACTTTGAGTGCTCTTTCTCTATCTACATTTGTTCCTAGTCAGTATGTTTGGTGAACACCAAGATCCATTGGACCTAGTTAAGCTTGCCCTCTTTTCTTTGCCTATCAACCCTTTGTGATTGTGTGACTCTAGCAACCTATTGTAATATGTCTTTTACTAGCCTTCTCTCTTCTTCTAATTTGGTTATGATCTTAGGCCTAGTTTATCCAAATGCACACTTTATACATTTCAGCCAAAAATTCTCTAGGATCAATCCCTAGGTCATCAATGTTTTAGAGTGAGGCTAACATGGTTGCTTTCTCTTCTTGTGCAATTAAGGTTTCAATGATGCCAATGAGATAAGCTAGAGTGGCTATTGTCCTTGTTGAAGACAATTTTATTTTTTTCTAGGATTTATGAAGTGATCGGTGTGTTGGTCACTTAAGGTTGAGACCTTTATCACCCAGATAGCCCTCCTAGGTTGGCAAGGCACATTGACACTAGTATCTCAGTCACTGGTTTGTCTCAAATTATCTTAATAACCCATTTTTCTCTTTGTGTGTTTTCTTTTTCTTATGACAATATATATTACTAGGTTAATTGTATAGTTTTGCATCTCATTTTTCTTGCGTGATCTTTCTCCATTGATCTTAGTTTGTTTTGTTGTGTCTTTTGATTTAATTATGCATTCCTTTTTGACAACATACAATCTTTTCCACTTGGTGCAAATATTAGTGCATGGTGCACAACTAGGCCTTCGATTTTTCTCAAATAATGTGAGTGAATCAATGCACTTTTTGTAACAATAGGGCGTTCACACTTTTTGATCAATTTTCATGCAATTCACATAGAACATCAAAACTAAAAAAATAACTTAGGTGTTAGTTATGTACATTAGGCGATTATTTGGTGAGGATTTTTTGTTCCTACCTTTGGCCTCACTTCTTGATAGATGGTCTATCAATGCTCACAAGGGTTGGTTGGTTAGGTAAAGTTTTTGGATCTATGGATCATGTATTGGCTAGCACTCGTCTTTCTCATGTATCTTTGTGGCATCATTACCTTGGACACATGTCACTTAAAGGAATGAAAGTTTTAACTCATTTGCATTATCTCGTGCCCTTGGACTATTCTTATTTTGATTCTTATGATCATTGCTCATATGGCATGCAAACTCATAATGCTCATAAAAAGGCTCTATATGCATGGATAATCAGCTAGTTCTTGTTCATCATGTTTGTGGTCCCATTCCCTATTAGTCTTTGGGTGGTGCTCAATAATTTTTATGTTCATTGATGATTTATAATGGGGGTGGGTATGTATCCCATACTTTTGAGTAGTTCTATGATGATCATGGCATTAAGTGTTAATTGATTACCCATCCCAAAATGGTGTTGCCAATTGCATGAATAGAACCATTTAGGAGTCATAAAGGCTTACCCCATATATTTTGGACTAAGGCAGTTTAACATTGTAGTTTATTTGATGAACAAATCTCCATGTGCTGCTCTTGGTGGCAGAGTTGCGAAGGAGGTATGGTTTGGTAAATCTCCTTCATATGCACACTTGAGAGTCTTTGGCTATGATGAATTCTACCATATTCCCAAAGGCAAGTGCAATAGGTTGGATTCAAAGTTTATCAAATGCATCTCTCTTGGATAAGGTGATGTAGGTGAGATGGGCTATTGTCTTTGGAATCAGTTGGCTAGGAAAGTTATATACAGCCATGATGTTGTGTTCCATAAGGATAAGATGCATAAGAAGCTTGAGTAGGTGACTGAGGTGTGCACGGTAATATTTGAGGATGAACTTCCTATTACTATACAACTAGGCCCCATTAGATAGCTTGTAGTTGCTAATGATGCTCTAGTGGTCTAGGATCCACCTATTGTGCAAGATCATATTGATGTTGGACATAGAGGACATGATGTACAAGCTCCACAACTAGTTTTATAACACTCTACTAGAGCCTTATGTCCTCATGATCATTATGAGCCTCTATGTATTATGTTATGGTGATAGATTCTACGGAGCCCCTTACTTTTGAGGAGGCTATGCGTAGACGTGACAACTCTTCTTGGAAGAGGGCTATCCAATTTGCGTTTGAATCATTGTAGAAAAACCATACATTGGGATTTGGTTTCCCTACCTAGTGGAAAACATGCAATGCCATGCAAGTGGTGTATCAGTTGAAGTGCACCCTTGGTCGGCATATAAGACTTGTCTGATTGCAAAGGATTTTAGATAGAAAAAGGGAGCTGACTTTGATTAGATATTTTCTCTCATGGTAAAAGTAAATACCCTTCACTTGGTTTTGGCCTTAATTGCACAATTAGATCTAGACTTGTATTAGATGGATGTTAAGATGGCTTTTCTACATGGGGGGCTTGGATGAGGACATTTATATGTAGCAACCTAAGGGCATCGTGGAAAAAGGCTGGGAACACCTAGTGTGTAAGTTGAGGAATGTTGAGAATATGCCAATCATACCCTGTGTATGCCCCTTTGTATGGAACAACTAGGCTAGGAAGATGCAATTTATTCTAGGAAGAGAGACAGATCCCATAGGCATAGTGGATACAAAGTGCTACCAAGCTACTCTATAAAAACATGTACTTGACTATCACTTTCACACAATATGATAATGCAATAGTAATTGTCTATTTCTATAAAGTATTTGTGTCATTGTCTCCTTACTTGTGTCTTTATGAGTCCAAGCTTCCATCTTGGAACCTAATTCACTTGTGTAACAGTTGGTCTTCAGTCCTTGGTCAATGTCATCATGAGTTCAGTCTATGTCTACAAGCCGCCATAGCCATGCTCTAGATCCATATATTTGACATGGTATCAGAGCTCAGTTGAGCATGGCTTAGCATGCCTCAGGTCTCCTCTCTACTCCTTCAGCTCCTCTTCATCCTTGGACAGCTCAGGATCAGTGTATGACTTCATTTTTCAACTTCATCCTCAGTCAAAGCTTGTGGCAGCCATAGCCAGTTTGCACCCTACCTCCTTTGAGCCCTTGAATCTCTTCATAGAGGCCATTTCAGCTCACAATGTCTTCTGAGGATCTCTTCATCACTTCAGGGCGCAGCTCCCTAGTACATCACAGTTAAAAATTGGTGATCATTCAAGCTAGCATTTCAAAAATTGGACGTCGCTGCATGTTTTTGTGCATGTTCTGTTCGTACATCTAGATCTCCCTCTGCACAGTGTGGTACTCTCTACGATCTTAGGGATTTTGAAGCCCAATTCATAAGCCTTTTGCCCACCAGAGATCTTCCAAAATGATTGCTTGTACACGTTGCTATAAACATAAGATCAATCACCTGTTTGTCTCAAAAGACCTAGTCCTCCATAGCCACAAGCACCAAAAGCTCATAATTGTTATCATTTCTTTATTTTTCTCAGTCCAAGAAACTTACTGTCACTGTGATTTGTTATCACACTAAAAACTCAACAAGATTCCTCACTCAAATCAACAAGAAAGGGAAGTTGTGATGATTTTTTGAAGATCATCAAGTTAAACTCAAGCAACAAACATCAAACTTCAAACTAGTATCTTTTGATACTACACTGCCATTGCTTGTGTCCTTTGACACATACAAAGATCAACTTATTGTTGGTTATTCTCAAGTTGTGGATACTGATTTCTGGTCATGTGAATGACAAGCAGGAAGATTTTTATGTGGATACACTTCATGAAGAGTAGCATGACTCATGTTGCTCATCAACACTATATGGAAGACTTGTTTGTACTACCTATAGGGATGGATGGATTTCCTTATTTTAAAGAGCTATCAATGAATCTATTAGAAGATTTTGAAGACACTCCAGCTGCTTCGGTCATCGTGCAAAACTCAAAGATGATGATGTCTTTGCTTGAGGGGGACATAGACATGAACATGAAGATCAGTACAAGCAAAGTTCATCATAAGGAAGAAGACCAAAAAGACCATGTAGAAGAGAAGAAGGTTAGCCATGAAGACCAAAAGACCACATCATTCAAAGCTAAAGAAGAAGAACCAAATATGAAAGACAAGAAGATTTTCCATGTTGACAAAGAGAATGTTTATGCTGAAAAAGACCACAAGGGCATATCAGTCCTTGTCTCTCATTTTCTGTTTTAAAAAGCATTGTAATTGCCTTAATGTTCCTTTCATAAGCTTTGTAAACTCCTCATGTAGCCATGTACAGCCTCTGTACACTTTGTGAGGGCCCTATTACAACCTCTGGATGACCATCATGTTTGTGGTATCCACACTTAGCCTTTTCTGCAATAGTCCCTGGTGTTTTGCCATGTTTATGGTGTACCCACACTTTGCAGGTGTTGCTTTCACTAAAGCCTCTACACACTTTGTACTTTCTGGTTGTGATTGAGGAGGGGTGTTGAGAATTTGCCAATCACACCCTGTGTATGCCCCTTTGTATGGAACAACTAGGCTAGGAAGATGCAGTTTATTCTAGGAAGAGAGACAGATCCCATAGGCACAGTGGATATAAAGTGCTACCAAGCTACTCTATAAAAATATGTACTTGACTATCACTTTCACACAATATGATAATGCAATAGTAATTGTCTCTTTCTATAAAGTATCTGTGTCATTGTCTCCTTACACAAGAATGTCTTTATGAGTCCAAGCTTCCATCTTGGAACCTAATTCACTTGTGTAACAGTTGGTCTTCAATCCTTGGTCAATGTCATCATGAGTTCAGTCTATGCCTACAAGCCGCCATAGCCATGCTCTAGATCCGTATATTTGACAAGGAAGAGTCTCTATGGACTTAAGTAGGTACCTAGAGAATGGTCTCATAAGTTTAATGCCTTTATACGTTCACACTCTAATTCCCACGGTGCTATGGATCCATGTCTTTGTATGAAGTCCCATGATGGTAGCCTTATTATTTTGGTAATCTATGTTACTAATATACTGATTGTTGGGAGTGCTCATGATGAGCTCGAAGTTTTAAAGATAGTTCACGAGGAGGTTTGAGATGAAGGATATGGGGCATGCGTCTCATATACTTCATATTTTTATTACACACAATCGCTCTAAGGGACTCCTCTACTTGTCATACAAAAGGAGTACATTCACAGGATACTAGAGTGGTTCCATATATAGTGTGGTAAACCCATTGGAACCCCTTTACCTTCTCATATGAAGGTAAGTCAATAATATTGTCCCTAGTGAGGTGACGAGAAGGCCGAGATGGCCAAGATTGTATATGCAGTCGCAAATGCCTTGATAACCATTAGAAATGACATAGCATTTTTAATGGGAGTTCTGGGTCCTAACATAGCAACACTTGGTTGGCAACATTGGGATGCCATGAAGGGTATCATGAGATACCTTAAGGCATTGTAGACTTATATCTTTGCTATGGTAGCTAGAATACTAGAGTCATGGGTTATATTGACTCAAATTATATAGGATGCACAGATATTAGGAAGTCCACCTTTGGCTATGTCTTGATGTTTGCAGGAGATGCTATTTCATAGATGTCTAGGGTGTAGATTAACACACCCTTGTCTACTATTGAGGTTGAGTACATTGCCATTTTCGATGAACTCCATGCCACCACCCCTCCGCAGCATCATTAGAGAATCCAACCGAGCCAAGTATGAGATAGAAAAACCATTAGTAGCCTTAGCTAATCCTATAAAGCCTTAGCCTAAGGATTAGGCTAGTCATCTTACCCACTGCCAATTACTACTTCCTTTTATATATATATATATATATATATATATATATATATATATATATATATATATATATATATATATATATATAGAGAGAGAGAGAGAGAGAGAGAGAGAGAGAGAGAGAGGAGAAGAGAGGAGGGAGAGAAAAAAAGAAGAAGGAAGAGGTAGAAGAAGAAGATAGGACGAGTGAGAGAAAAGGAGGAGGTAGGAGGAAAGAAGAAGAAGAGTAAGAAAGGACAATAGAAGGAAAATAAAAAGTAGGAGGGAGAAGGAAGGGAAGATAAAAGTAAGAAGAGACCATCATCATTGGTAAACTGCAAGGGAGCACTACTCTAGCTTGTAGTCCACCTTGCCCCTAGCATCCATAGAGCAACTCCTTTGTCTCTACACACGATCTCTATCTCATAAGGAACCCTCATATCAGCTTGCGGCTTCCAATCAAGACTAACGAAGCTTGAAACCTAGCATACAAGGACTCCCCATTCGTAATGACCCCAAAGAGACAACACTTTGAAGGTTGGAGTGAGGGAGCTACAAATGCGGTCACTAGTGTGGATAATACACTATCGAACACAACACCATTCTAGGTTCTTTTGTAGTTAAATTCATTCAATACAAGGTTAAGAACGTAAGTAAATTTTTTTTTCAACATTTGATGAAGAATTTATAGCTTAAAAAATACGAAAACAATAAAAATTCAACAAGAAAGAAATAAGGTAGGAACTATTAATTTATATTTTAATTTTAAAACTTAAAATAAAATTGCACAATATCATAATGCATTGAATAGATGCATATAATTAAAGTGCTTTAAAATAAATTAATTTTATATTAAAAAATGATCATTTTTATAAAAATATATAAAAATGTAAGAATTATGTAATTGCATAAGAAAACATTTTCTTCACATTTATAGATCATGTAAACATGGAGAAAGATAATTAAATTCGTTGAATTGAAGCACTTTCTTTAATAGATAAAATTTCACAGTTATTAGTTAAGTCAAAATTATTCAGTTACATATGTAACCATAAGAAATTATTGAATGGCGTAAGTAGCATTTAGAATCTAGGATATTCAAATCGACCCAATATGCCAACATGACAAAGTGAAGTACGAACCCTAGTTCATGATGCAACCAAAAATTCGATATAGTTCTCATTGTAGTAAATAGAAGCTAAATTTCTTAGGAAAAATATACACCTTACTAACTTACATAGCTTTCAAAGTAAAAATCAAGACTCCAAGATTCCAACTACAAATTAAGACAAATTTTAACTATTTTCCAACACATAGGAGTATAGAAAAATAGTCAAGACTCGTAATAAGGTCAATTGACTAACCTTCCAAAACGGTTAGGTTGAGGAAGATTGCAAGCAAAGACCAAAACAAGTTAAAAAAATTAATACGAACTAAGAGAATATCCAAAGAAGGAAGACGAATTAGAAGGGAACTTAGAAAATCCAAAGGGAACTATGAAAAATCCAAAAAGGAGATAAGACTAAGTTGGAAAGAATTACCACTAAGTCAAAAATCTTACTCTGATTGCCTCCCTATTTTGTATAGAATTATTGCTTGAAAAAAAGTGCTTATGCTTCCAAAAGGTGCATACAAGTTTTCTTGATGCACTTAGGAAGTTTGATTGAATTGATCAAAACCCTAATGTATTAAATTTACAATAGGATAAAGGAAAAGTGCAATAAGACTCCTCCAAGGTGAGCTATGGATCGCTTTTCCAAGGGAGATTGGCTTTTGTGCCTTAGAGAGTTTGGATCACGACCCTAATGGCAAGAGTTTGCTCCATAGGGGAATCCCTGGGCAGGAGGAGTTGAGGGTACTAGGGGGCTCTGGCTAGTAAACTCTTAAACTCCTAGGACTCATCTAAACCCTTGTGCGACTCAAGATGGGCTTCTTTGAGGGTCATGGTACTCATCTAAACCCTTGTGTGACTCATGCCACAATAATTATTGTAAAGATAGTTTTCCAAATCTCCCCCAAAAATACAAAGTCCTAAATATATTTGATGAACCTCCAACCTACAAAATTATTAATGGATCTAAATTTCATAACTAGAATTTTTGTAACCCAAAAATTTTCCTAGCTTGATCTTTCTATTTGATGTAATAAAGTAATCCAATTATGATGAGGACTATTGCAAACCATGAATAATAAAAGAATCTTGAATTTCTTGCAACATTAGTAGGAGTTCGAGGTCACTTTTAGCATGTAGAGAGAGAGTGCACTCCACCAATGAGAAGGCTTCCGTGACAAAACTTTTTTTTTTCAAAAATCATTTTCATATTCTTGGAAAATAATTTGGCATTTTTGGTATTGTTAGTTTTATTGAAACGAGTAGAGTAATTGTTGCTTTCCAGTAGTAAAGCAAAGTACTACCATTTTTTAATAGTAATGTTTTGCCATCATATTTTAGCCGTTTCTCTTATTGAGGGGAAATAAGATGACACAAACATATCCTTGTTTGAAATCTTTGAGTGCTGAATACTCATTCTCTCTCTCTCTCTCTCTCTTGTTTGCAGTTTGTGTACCCTTTTGGAGTTTTTGTTTGTTTTCTCTCCACTCAACTGCACATATTTGCCCTTCATCTTCCTATTCCATGGAGGTATTTTCTCAATGTAGAAGACCTAGTACTTCTGTTAAGTCCATAGTCACTTTCAATACACTGGATGAGTAGAACATGTGGGTTCCCTTAACAATAATGAAGGGAAGTTGGATAATCATGTAGCAAAGAAAGTGGAAGAGATATTCAATAACAGCCAACCGCTTTTTATCATGCTAGAAGGGCAAGGTAATGGATTTTAGACTTGGTGGCTCCAAGAAGACAATCAAAGAACCGCATGTGGAGCATGTTTTCATGCATAAGGAGCTTCTTCTTGATCCCATTGCCTCTAGTCTCCCTCTCCATAGACCCAACTAGTGGTGCATTTTGGTTACTCTACTTTCTGATATGAATGAAGGCCCATGTTTCTTATTCACCTTGTAGTTGATGATAAGACCATTTGATGTTAACAGACTTGTATCCATCAAGTGTCCAGCAATGGCAGCTTGTAAAATTTGTGGCATCTAGGTACAAGATGGAATGACTTGCAAGATACAACTAGATTCTGTTGTCTACAAGTACATGATTGCCTTTCAAAACTTCATCATGACATTTTTGTATAGAAGATGACACCATGTTTGTGGAAAACTAGTGCCACTAGACCAAGACGTAAGGGAGATGGTGAACTTTTAAACATTATGAAGGTAGGGTCAATGTGCGCATTAAGACAATTGTGGACAAACTTGAACAATGAAGACATCCAACTTCCTACTTAAGTTAGCTTCTATGTTGAGGATAAAAAGGTGCATTGCTATTTGTTTATATTGCTTTATATTCACAAGATCAAAGGAATTGTTTGCATCACTTTATCTCTAACTAATCTCTCAATATCTGTTAGGTCACAATAAGAAAAGAAAATAGCTTCGTGTGTAAAGAGATAGCAAACAATGATGTGCATCTACATTGCCATTAGTAGCCTTACAGAGCTACCTCTAAGGACTACATAGTTACAAGATAGCAGGCACCTACTTGTAAGATTCAAAAAGATACACCTAAAATCAAGGCTTGGACTGTGAAAGAAAGATACATGTTATCATCAACTAAGAAGTTCATCTACAATCAACAATTACAAAATGAAGCTAGCATCACTCCTATAAAGAGATATTCCTGCTACAATGATAGTGACAGAGATAGACATAGGCAGAGAGTGAGAACACACAAATATAAAAAAAGTTGTACATATATAAAGTAGAATGGCTTGAAGTTTAAGTGTCACAATCTACATTTGGATAGCACATTCCCTAGCTCTCAACACTTATTTTGTATATGGAATCATTCCATACTTCTGTCCAAGTCAATCTTTACCAATGGTTTTCTTTGTCCCAAGGTACCAAATTTGGTAGTTTTTGGTATTTCTTTAGTACCATTATTGTGTGTCTCACTATACCATATATCAACAGTCTTGGTACTTTCGAGTACCAAGACTACTGTACCATTATCAATAGTCTTGGTACTTCTGAGTATCAAGTTTAGTAATCCCACAATACCTTGCTGTGGCATTTGGGTACTTTCTATACATGATAAATAGGTTCATAAAGGTTCCTTGTGTCTCATTGAGTAATCTCTTATATCAGTGTTTATTGGTCTACTTTGGGCAGTGAGCAAATCACATTAGAGCTAAATGTCATTGAGAATATCATCAAATTTAAACAAACTACACTTGGAGGGTCCCGACCAAGCGATATAGGGGACATTGCCCCGAAGAGATACCTCTCTCACTCAGTGGTGACCCATACGGTGTTCAATGTATACAATGGTCAATGCCAAGTGAAGTGGGGGTCATTTGGTCTAGGGAGGGGCCTCTGCTTGGTGGTGGTGTCCCCCTTCATGGGGTTCACAACACACAATAAACACTTAAATCAGCCCAATTATAATAAAAATGAACTAGCTTTTTCATAGTTATAGACAATGCATTTTCCTCAAAAGAAAGGTAAACATTTCACGAGGCTTTTGTACACAAGAAAGACCATACCATCAAATAAATGTTAGCAAGTATAGCAATACGTATGAGAAGCTTTCCTTTTTTTCCTTGTTGAATTTTCATTTCCATTTACAAAGTGACAAATGAACACCAAAAAATTACATTGCAGAGGCCTTGAATGCCAAGTTCAAGGGTCTCCTCGAGGGTAGGGGCTGAATCTTCGAGAGCGGGCTCTTCACTGCGAGTGTGGCTAGGTTGTCCGCAAGGGTGGCAAGGTTGTCCTTAGGGTTTTCATTGGGATGTGAGGGAGATTGTGCCTGGGGCTGAGAGGATTGACATGCTTCCTCCATATCATGCCAAAGAGCTCCCAATCTTTGTGGTCCCCTCTCTATCACTTGTGACCTACTCTCTATAGCTTGTCTCAATTCAATCCATTGATGAACTTCTTTCATGGCCTCCTCATGACCTCATATGGCATCTACTACCTCTTCCAAAGCCCTTACCTACTCTTGTTCCTGCTTGTGCCTCCTTTGCAGTCTCTCTCTCTCTCAAATGCATCTCTCTGCAACACCTCCTTTTCCTGTAGTGCTTGGCAATTGTAGATGCAAAAAATTTAACAACACTAACCTTGAATTTATTGACTTCAAACTCTGAGTAGTTCCCTATATCTTTATCATGTGCCAAAGAAGAAACTACAAATTGTGAGCTTCGATTTGCAAAATAATCTTGCATCATAAAAACCACTTACATTTGGAAGACTGTATATAACCTTGAGAAGGAGAAGCACATTGAGACATGTTCTCCATCCATAATTGATGTCTCTAGGGCCTTATTGTGAGACCCGCAAAATCCTTGTATTCAAATTATGTAAAAGGGTTGTTAAAAAAAGAATGCCCTCTACATGCCACAAGTTTGTGCCTAGCCCTAATGAGATAGGTGAAGTTACTTTAGGGTCGAGACCTTCAAAGAGTAGGAGCAAAATCCCAAAGGAGAGACGTAGATACTTACTGTTGAGCAATTCCATGGTAGCCCTTGCCAACAATATTTGTAAAATAAAATTATTTTGTTGCACGTCATACAATATTAGAATCTAGTGAGAGCTATTTAATCATCAAAGAGGATAAATCACCAAAATAAAGATAAAAGAACTAGGTCTACACAAACAAGCAATGCTATTTAATCAAGCACTTGCTTTTGATGGTACAAAATGAAGAAGTTAGTTCGATCAAGATGTAACTCCATTACTTCAAAGCATATGTCCATGAGACTTTGTCATCTTGTAGGGGATGCAACAATGGTGGGTCAAGATAATATATAGATATTTGGATCTTTGATGGTGGCAATAATGATATTACATAGCTATTAAATGCAAGGGGCATGAAATAGATTATTAAGGCAACATACCAACAAGATCAATGATTGAGATGCTTGAAAAACAAACAATTGAAACTTACTATTGGAGGGAAAGAAGGATGGAGTCAGTCAACTCCTCATCATTAGGTGAGCAAGCACTTCAATGTCCATCGCATCTAGCTCCACAACTGTTGTTGCCCACTCAAAGGTACAAGTGCCTTGGCAGGGGTCACTACCTCCCCCATCACCATCGAGCACTTGTTGAGGATGAGGTTGAGCTTGTTATCAAGGGCGAGCTCATCCTTCATCAAAATTGGTGGATGTGGAGAAGTTAAGATGGAGGCAAAGATGCAAGAAGGTGCTAGTGAGGAAGGGACAATTGCAAGTGGGGGCCCTGCACTCATCAAGGATGATTGCTGGCGATGGGGCTCAGCCTAAACATACTCATCCTTGGGGGAGTTCCCCTTGTGGATTGTGGCTAGGTACAACTTAGTGGCAACCCCGAAGACATGGAACATGGGCCACCATTGAGCAAGGGAGGCTTATCTTGGCAATGGGTTGCAAGGGGAAGGCTTCCATTAGCAATGGTTGGCCATGCACCACTTGGTGGGGACCATCAAAGTTAATAACAAGGGACAAGGGCCACCACCAAGGGAGGGAGACAGCATGTAGCAAATGTGTTGCCATTGATTGCTCGATGGTGTCCTTGAAAGGCTATCCACCAAAGTGAAATCCTAGTGCGAGGACCATCACAAAGGGGGAAAAATCTCAAATATGCAGTGCTCAATGATGTTTTTCGAAAACAAAAAATGGCCTTATAAGTGAATAGGTCACGATGGAATAGGCAATGTAGTGGTAGAATCTCTTTGTTGGGAGGCCGATTCTCGGTGTGGATAGGTCAAAGATACACTCCTTTTGGGGGTGGCCGGGCTCAATAGGAGGGCTGGCTCAGTAAGAGGTAGAGTAGAGGACCGGGTGAAGGCAATAGTAAGAAATCTACAAAATGCGTGCACAATCTAGTTTGGAAGAGTTATTGCAGTAACTAGTTTATAACATGAGGATCAAGTATTTTGCATTAATTTGTCAAGGGTGTGGGCAACTTGTAATGAGTATTTTGCATTAATTTGTTAAGGGTGTGGACAACGATAGAATTCGTGTAAGGATGTGGATGCCATCAAAACACATGCATATTTTTGGGCCATTGATCCCTACTCTCTGTTGATCGATTTGGGACGTTGATCCTCATGGGAGATAGTGTTGTGGCCCATTGTGGCCAACACTGAGAGAAAGGAAGATAGAAATTAGAATCCTAAAAAGAGGTGCCTTTATCATTATGGCTGTCATTTAAAGAGGGACCATTGAGCATATATGTGTGAATAGTTTATGGTTTAGGGTGTGCCTTACGCTCGTGCTTTCTTGACCTCCTTTGATCATGTGTGATCTCTTGCACCTAGTGCATCTACTCTCATCCTGCTCTTACTTCAAGATTTCTTGATTGCCCTTGATCCCTCGACGTGAGTGGTAGATCAAGGAACCAACCCATCCATCGATGGATAATGGCTCTTCATGCAAGGTGCCATCTGACAATGTAGTAGGTGTGGGCTACTTCTAACTGTGTGCTATTTCTAATTCTATGCACACCAAGTGAGAGGAACCTCCACAAATTTTAGGGGCTAGGGGACCCCCGTGCACAAACATCACATGGATAACTTATTGTTAACCTAGATGTGCATTGAACGCCGCACGGGTTGACCCTCAAGTGCACTTGAATATAGGACGGGATACCACCAAGCAAGGGAGGCTTCCCCCTAGGCTTGAGAACTCCCACATCACTTCCTCTTAACCCTTGTGTGCACTAAATGTAGTATGGGTCACCACCAAGTGATGGGAGTAGCTCCCTAGGCTCAAGGGCCCTCGCATTCCTTGGTGTTGACCCTCATGTGCACTTGAACGAAGTGTGGGTCACCATCAAGCAAGAGAGGCTTCTACATAGGCTAAAGAGCTTCCACATCACTTGGTTTTGATATTGTGTCCACTTGGTGTTGACCCTCATGGGTCAATGCCAAGGAAGGGAGGCTTCTATCTAGGCCGCCAAATAGGTAATTTTGATGTATTGTTCACTTGAACACAACATGGGACACCACCAAGTGAGGAAGGCTTCTACCTAGGCTTAAGAGAATCCACAATGCTTGATTCTAATCGTCATATGCATTGAAAGAAGTATGGAATACCACCAAATGAGGGGGTCCCCTCATTGGATTGGTAGGCAAAGAGCATCATTTGGTGTTGACTCTCCCTAGGATTGAACGTAGCATGGGTCACCACTAGGTAAAGGAGGCTTCTTCCTAGGCCTAAGAGCACCCATATCACTTGGTGGTGACCTTTGCATGTATTGAATGCCATATGGGTCACCATCAAGCAAGGGGGCCCCTCACTAGAATGGCAAGCAAAGAGCATTGCTTATTGACCCTCATGTGTGTTGGGGGTAAAGGCGCCTCCGCCGTGCCGCCCCGTATATTACTACACTGACAGTACCCGCCACTGCACACTGCAGGTGACGGGCGCCCGTCACGTCACTTTATTCTTTATTCTTTTAGTGACAGTTTGAATAAAGGAAGGCCCGGTCACACATTGTGACTGTTGGAGTTCCCATTTCTTGTCTCTCTCTTTCTTACTCTTGCTCTCCCACCATAGCTCGCGTGCAAGCTTCGATCCTTCTCACCTTTCAACTGGTATCAGAGCTTGGCATTCTCTTGCTCGAGCTCGACTTGGTGCTTCCCGACCTTCGCATCGACTCACTTCACGCATTGGATCTCCATCCCGGCAGCCATATCCGATCTCCCCGAGCTCCCGTCACTCCCCGGCTTCCCGAGCACCTTCCCAGCCTATTGAGGCACCTTCAAGGCATTGATACTGAGGTATTTGATCATTCTTTCAGGGTTTTATTTCAGTCTACAGGTTGCAAACAGCAAGGGCAGCCATGGCTTCAAACCCTTGAAGCTTATTCCCCTCATATTGTGCCTTACACCTATCAAGGCTCAAAGAGGCTTGTCATAGGCCTTTGATAGGCCCTTCTTGAGCCCCCCATTACCCCCTTTTCAGCCCATGTGGAGCAACAGCAAGTTCAGCACCAACAGGGCAGATTGCATCATTTTTTTTCCAGGCTGTGAGCACTCATCTACTTCAGCTCCACACTTGGCCATTGCTTCTTGCTCTCTACCTTGATCAAGAGGGCTATAGACTTCATGTTTGATGTCATTCAAGCTTTGGGCATTGGTCTTGATCATTCGGGGCTGATTTCTTTAGATTTGGGACTGTCATAAACTGTCATAACAAGCTGAAAACAGGGCAGCACCATTGGCATTAGCATTTGTTGCTTATACTCCATTCCGGTTGTGTTATTTGATGCCCGTATGCGGTCTACATGATGCCTAGTGCCTTGGGAATGTATGCACATGATTATGCCATGATTTTGGCTTGAAATATTGGCTGATTTGGGACTGTTATTTACTGTTATACAGTGCTGGAAACAGGGCAGCCACACTTGGCATTGGCATTTGATGCTTATACTCTACTCCGGTTACCTTATTTGATGCCCGTATGCGGTCTACTTCCTACCCGGATGTATTGGGGATGTATGCATTTGGTTTGACCATGATTTTGGCTTGAATTCGGGGCTGAAATCTACTGTTTAGAACAGTAAATACATGCTAGAATAACAGTGGGCTGAAGGTACTTTACATGCTTTGGCACTTACCTACCGATACCGGATGTATGCTTTGAGCTTTGGCATGATGTCTCTGACATTTGGGGACGACTTGGAGCATATGTATGAGATTATGGGATGCTTTTGAGCTTCGCATTAGCTCCGTCTTCACTGGAATTTGGACCGACTTGGCACGCTCGTGGACCGCCTATGCCTCATGTCTCTGCTTGACAGTTAGGCTTTTGCATTACATGCTTTGGTTCGTGACATATGCTATTTGGTTCGTGTATGCCATACCGACATTTGGAGCTTGGATTTGGATGTATTTGAGCATTCCCGGCTTACTTGATCACTAATCTTGGTTGCTATTTGGATGTCATTGAGTTGACCGAGAGCTTATTTGGGCTTATCTATTGCTTCATGGTTAATACGACCGGTGCTTCATGTATGTCATGCTCTCTTGGATGCGCTTGATGGATTGACAGGGTCACTTATCACTGGTGCTTTCTCTTGGGTTGTTTGAGCTTCTGAGCTCGCTTTCTACGCCTTTTGTGCCAGTGGGAGCATTTTACATGCTTGCTTGACCTTTGACAGTTGCATGCTATTGGAGCACTTACATGTATTTGGAGCAGTTTATGTCTTGAGCAACTACATATGCATTGAGACTTTGGGATCATACTCCGATCTTTATGGATATGCATTGATGTACTCTTGGTTCACAGGATGCTTATGAGCTGAGTCTCATATTTGGATCTTTCTCTTTGAGCAGACACCTATTTGTGTCAGGTTTTGGCAGTTACAAGAACACTTTGCCTAGAGTGTCTGGGGGTATGCCTTTCACTGGCAGATGTTATTTTGACATGCTTCAGTGTTGAGCTCATGTTCTTTTCACTGTCATTGGCCTTGCTTATGTCCGTTTCATGCCGGCTTTGGACCTAGCATTGTTTGCTTGACATTGGATCCTATTTTGGGACACTTTGCTCTCTAGACTGCATACCTGCAATTTATTACAGCAAGCAGTTATTGGTGGATTGAGGTGTACTTTTCATGCTGAAATATCATGATTTGGTGTACCGCACCTAGTACTAAGTGGGAAGCAACTTTTGGCACACTCTGCTCGCCCTTTGGACCCCGTTTTTGGTCATTTTTGGGCAGTTTCTGCAGTAAAACAGCAAGCAGTTTTGGACTGTTTGGGCATTTCCAGCCTGCATAATGGCGTCATCTTTGCATGATAGTGCCATCTTTAACATTACAAAGTTGGATGGTACCAACTACTCTTACTGGAAGAGTCAAATTTGGCAGGTCTTGGTGCAAAAATCTCAGATTAAGCCACTTCGGTTGAGTGGGGAGCAGCCTGAAACTATGGACAATGACGACTGGCTTGAACTTGATGAGCTATGCAAGTCCACAATTGTATTGTCTCTCACTGAACAGGTACATTATAATGTATTTGAGGAAGCACAGAGTGCATGGGATCTATGGAATAAGATCAAGAATCTTTATGATAAGAAAAGTCCGGTGAGTCAGATGTACTGGTTGAAGCAGCTTATGGATCTGCGCATGAAGGATAATGCGACTATGTCTGCTCACTTGAGCCAGTTCCATGCTATACTGAAGAACCTGACTTCACAGGATATCATCTTTGGAGAGGAAGTAACTCCTCTTTTCTTGCTTGGGACTTTGAATGAGTCATGGGATGTTTTCCGTACTGCTCTTTGTGCCTCTAGTGCTACTCTAAAATTGGCAGATGTTGAGAGTGCTCTTCTTCAGGAAGAGGTGAATCGCAAAAACTTGGATGCCTCTCGTGGTAGTCATGCTTTGACAGTTAGAGGCAGGAATGACAGGTATGACCGTGGTAATGGCCGAGGCCGTGACTCGCAGAAGGGTCGGTCTAAATCTCGTGGCAAGTCGCGTAGTAAGTCGCGTGGGCGCAATGCAAATGTCACTTGTCATCATTGTGGGAAAAAGGGCCATATTAGACCACAGTGTCATGAGTTGCGCAATGAGAAGCGCAAGGATAAGGGCAAAGAGAAAGTGCAAGAGAAGTCCTCTGATCGCAGCATACTACCTGCGAAGTCCAGCGTCAAGATTGAGGAAATTAATGTCACGCAGACTGAGGAGTCCGATGGTGGTGATGGGTTTATACTTGCAGCTAGTTCTTCTGATGCTTCACACTTGACTGAGACATCTAGTATGTATGCACAGTGCTGGTTATTGGATTCAAGAGCATCCTTCCATGTGACGCCTTACCGTGAGTGGTTCCACTCTTACCGCACTATATCTGGTTCAGTCAGACTTGGAGACGACAGGTCTCTTGACATTGTGGGCATGGGTGATATTCAGTTGCAGTTTTCCACTGGCAGTTCATTTTTGCTTAAGGATGTACGTCATGTACCTGCGCTTACGCGCAGTCTTATGTCTGCAGGACAGTTGGATGATGCAGGGTTTCATGTCTGTTTTGGGGATTCTGCCTGGAAGATTACCAAAGGCAGACTTGTGCTTGCTAGAGGCGCCAAGGCTGGCAGCCTCTATCCTCTTGTTGTATCTGGGTCTTCTGTAGACCATGTTTTGGCAGTGGGCTCTATCCCACATGTATCACTTTGGCATGCCCGTTTGGGGCATATGTCTTTGAAAGGAATGAAAATCTTATCTGGTTTGCAGTATTTTCCGCCTTTGGACTATGCACGTTTTGACTCGTGTGATTATTGTCTTTATGGTAAGCAGAATAGGTCTACGCATAAGAAATCGGGTAGGCCACGCATGAGTGAGCCCTTGGCATTGGTGCATTCCGATGTTTGTGGGCCTATGCCTTGCATGTCTATGGGTGGCGCAAAGTACTTAGTTACCTTCATTGATGATTTTTCTAGGAAAGTGTGGGCTTATCCCATAAAGCAAAAGTCGGATGTCTTGGCAGTCTTTCAGCGTTGGCTTGCTCTTGTTGAGAACCAGACTGGGTATAGGCTGAAATGCCTTAGGACAGATAATGGGGGAGAATATGTCTCGCATGCTTTTGAGCAGTTTTGTGATGACAGGGGTATTAAGCATCAGTTGACCGCCCCTTACACCCCACCCCAGAATGGTTTGGCTGAGCGCATGAACAGGACTATTCAGGAGCGTGTGCGCTCTATGCTTAGCCATGCAGGCCTACCACAGAGCTTTTGGGCTGAGGCAGTTAGTACGGCAGTGCATGTCATAAACCGATCGCCTTCTAGTGGATTGGATTTCCAGGTTGCAGAGGAAGTTTGGGTTGGTAAGCCACCCTCTTATGCGCATCTCCGTGTCTTTGGATGTGAGGCATTCTGCCATGTTCCCAAGGACAAGAGGAGTAAATTGGATCCAAAGAGCATTAAATGCATATTCCTTGGCTATGGTGAGTCAGGAGAGATGGGCTATCGCCTATGGGATCCGCAGGCGCGGAAAATAGTACGCAGCCATGATGTCGTCTTCCATAAAGACAAGATGCACAGGCAGCCTGAGAAGGTGGTTGAGATCCGCAGAGTGATCTTTCAGGAGGAGCCTAGAGCTCCAGCACAGCTAGTAGTACAGCCTGCAGCAGTTCCTCCACAGGGCCAGGGTGTTGGACAGGCAGTTAGATAGGCAGCAGAGCCTGCGGTGAGACGGTCTGCTAGAGACAGACGTCCACCTGACAGATTTCAGCCCTCTATGCATTATGTTTTGGTTACAGATGCAGGAGAGCCTTTCACTTATGATGAGGCTATGCGCAGGGGTGACAGTCACTCCTGGGAGAGGGCTATGCAGTCTGAGATAGACTCCCTGCATAAGAATGAGACTTGGGATTTGGTTGCCTTGCCTAAGGGCAAGAAGGCTTTGCCATGCAAGTGGGTGTACAAGCTGAAAAGTACCCCTGGACACCCCAAGCCGGCATACAAGGCTAGATTGGTAGCAAAGGGTTTTAAGCAGGAACATGGTGTGGACTTTGATGAGGTCTTCTCTTCTGTGGTTAAGATGACCACCCTGCGCTTAGTCTTGGCTTTGGTTGCACAACTTGACTTAGATCTATATCAGATGGATGTCAAGACGGCTTTTCTACATGGGGACTTGCATGATGAGATCTATATGGATCAGCCTAAGGGCTTTGCAGAACCTGGTAGGGAGCACCTAGTGTGCAAGTTGAAGAAGAGCTTGTATGGCTTGAAGCAGGCACCTAGGGAATGGTATCATAAGTTTGATGCCTTTATGCAGTCACAGGGCTACAGCAGGAGTGCTATGGATCCGTGTCTTTACACGAAGAAAGCCCGTGATGGCAGTTTGCTTATCTTGGTACTCTATGTTGATGATATGCTGATAGTAGGGAAAGCTCATGATGAGCTAGATGCTCTTAAATCTCAGCTGAAGAAGAGCTTTGAGATGAAGGATTTGGGACAGGCCTCACATATACTTGGGATGCGCATTAAGCGCGATAGGCATCAGGGACTTTTGTATCTCTCACTGCGGGAGTACATTCATAAAGTCCTTGAGCGCTTCCGCATGCAGGACGTAAAGCCTATTGGCTGTCCATTACCTTCTTATGTGAAGGTATCACAGGTCGATTGTCCGCAGACAGATGAGCAGAGGGCCGAGATGGCCAAGATCCCTTATGCTTCAGCCGTGGGCAGTTTGATGTATGCCATGATAGCCACTCGTCCAGATATTGCGCATGCAGTTGGTGTTGTGGCACACTATATGGCTACACCTGGCAGCAAACATTGGGATGCCGTGAAGGGTATCATGAGGTACCTGAAGGGCACAGCAGATATGTGTATTTGCTATGGCAGCCAGGATACAGGGGTCGTGGGGTACACTGACTCCGATTATGCAGGACATGCAGATAGTAGGAAGTCCACTTCTGGCTATGTATTCACCTATGCTGGAGGGGCTGTCTCTTGGATGTCCAGGGTTCAGAAGTGTACGGCTTTGTCTACCACTGAGGCCGAGTATGTTGCAGCCACTGAGGCTTGCAAGGAGGCCATATGGTTAGGCCGTCTAGTTGCTGACCTTGGGATTGATACTACACCTACACTGCATTCGGATTCTATGAGTGCCATTCAGTTGGCTAAGAATCCGGTCTTCCATGCGAAGACGAAACACATTGAGGTGAGGTATCACTTCATACGTGGTGTCGTGGAGGACAGGTCTGTTGACCTTGTCAAGATCTCCACTGACGAGAATCCTGCAGATCTGCTCACGAAGAGCCTCACTACTGAGCGCTTTGCCTTCCTCAGGAGGTTGATGGGCGTTGGATGAGATGTCGCTTTTCCTCATCCCTTGTACCTATGTACATTTGTACTATCTTTTCTTTTTCTTTTCTCTCTCACTAGGGCAGATTCGCCTTTAAGTGGGAGGTTGTTGGGGGTAAAGGCGCCTCCGCCGTGCCGCCCCGTATATTACTACACTGACAGTACCCGCCACTGCACACTACAGGTGGCGGGCGCCCGTCACGTCACTTTATTCTTTATTCTTTTAGTGACAGTTTGAATAAAGGAAGGCCCGGTCACACATTGTGACTGTTGGAGTTCCCATTTCTTGTCTCTCTCTTTCTTGCTCTTGCTCTCCCGCCATAGCTCGCGTGCAAGCTTCGATCCTTCTCACCTTTCAATGTGAACTTGAACACACTATGGGTCACCACCAAGTGAGGGAGGTTTCTATCTAGGCCAATGAGCTCCCATATCACATGGTTGTGATGTATTGCTCACTTGAACCTAGCATGGAACACCACCATGCGAGAGAAGAACCTCACTATAGAAAAGGACTTTAAATGGCACTTGAATGTAGTGTGGATCATTGCAAGCAAAGAAGGCTTCTCCCTAGGATTAACAAGATCCACGTTGCTTGATTTTGACTATTATATGCACTAAAAGTAGTATTGCATACCACCAATTGAGAGGTGTCTTTCACTTGGTATGTGGGCAAAGAGCGTTGCTTGATGTTGACTCTCTCTAGCACTGAACACAGTATGGATCACCACAAAGCAGTGGAGGCTTCTCCCTAGGCCTAAGAGCACCCCCTAGGCCTAAGAGCACCCACATTGCTTGGTGGTGACCCTTGCGTGCATTAAATGCCATATGGGTACCACCAAGCAACGGAGGCCCCTCATTGGGCAGTGGAAAAAATGGGTTGCTTGCTGTTGACCCTCATGTACACTTGAATGCACTATGGGTCACCACTAAGCAAATGCCAAATTTAAAGCAGTTTTTTTGGCTTGGAGAATTAATTTTTGCTTTTCAATATCTTGTAAGGCATAGGAAAAAGAAGATATAGTTTGTATTTGAGGGTGATGTGGAGGAGATGTCAAATGAAAAGCTATATATGTTGCTCTACAATGCTAGCACTCACTCCCATGCTCCTAAACTATCACACATATTCAACTCGTTGCTTCCAATTGAAAAAGTATTGGGCTACTTTAGGAATGTGCTAATTGAAGAATCACATAATCTAACACGTTGATCGTTGATATAGAGGAATATGTTCACTTAGATGGCTTTGCGAAAAAAAAAGTTGCCAAAGTTAGCCAGGGTAGTAGACAAATTATCTACTAGTGCACACAGAGTCATAGAGGATTGCCCAATACACTCAAAGAGGTGTTGTCTTTTGCATTCTTCTTTTGTGTTCCTTTGTTACTTGCATCTATTAGTGGATGGGAACGAATTGCAAGGGACTTCACAAGCACTGCACATTGGCGACAGGAGAGAACATCTATTATTAATAGAGAGATTGGTGAAGTAGAGGAGATTGTAGCCTTTGATGTAGAGGAGGAGGTGAGAGAGACTACTCAACAAAGGAAAAGTTTTGATAGAGCCCTAGTTATTGTCCCTATTGACTTATAGGATGCACTACCATTGGATTCATATGCTGAGGAAGGATGCATGCCTATCTTTTGCTTACCTACATTTACGATGTTTGATGACTAGGATTATGTGTTGTTGGGTGACACTATGAGTTCACTAAATATCCCTTAAAGATTATGATCTCACAGTCTTGGCTCAGTTTAGCAAGGCTGACTTAGGGTGGGTCGTGGAGACATAGATTTGCATCTCTTGGCTAATGTTGTAGTCAAAGATGTAAAATGGACCTCGAGTGAGGAGATCCTTGAAAGGCTTGAAGCAGAGGCCAAGGCCTATGAGTAGTGGCAATGGCCTACTAAAGAGGAAAGACTGGAAATAATGCAAAGGCTTAGCATAGTGAACATGTGACAAGATGAAATGTCAATACCACAAGAATCCAGGGGTTGTCACAATCCCTTTGTGGACATCACGGTTCCTTGAAAGTGATGAAAATCAACTGGTATTTAGTCTATGTGCTCTTCATATTCTTGGTCTACAATGGTTCCTAGCTTCTTTTCTAAGAATGTTTATTTGGCAAGCAGGTGCTGCTAGTTGATAGTGATGAATTCCTTATGCAAGAAAGGGGCTCAAGGACATTGGTTACTAGAAGCTTCAAGACAATAGACCACACAAAAATATGTTTCTTCTCACAATACATTGGAAAATTGCATCATACAAAGGTACATATGCGCCCATACATTATCGAGCAATGTATTACAAAGAAAGATTTGTATTGATCTGAATAAATCACTTTACTATTATAGATTATACTTTTTCACAATGAACATTCTTTGGACAATGCAAGGCTCCCCATTTTTGTGCTCAAGGTACCAACCAAGTTTTATGAAGGATATGCGCTTCTAGCGATGAATGTAGAGAAAATAATTTTGGTTGAGAAGCGGCATGCATTGCAAGTGTTTGGCATTGGATATGGATGCCAATCTTTGAGGGCCCCTTACAACGTATCATATGCCACTCATGCCATTGCAGTGGGGATCTCAAGAATTGGGAGACTTGCATCCTTATTCAAAATGAGAATTCTTGAGGTGGACAAAGTACAGGGTTCCTTTAGTGTTGGCTATAGAGTCATTGCATCCACCAATTAAGCCATCACCACTTATACAGCTGCCAATCTCAAGTGATGAGGGTGATCAGCATGAGGAAATGCCAACAAAGAAGATGAAGTTGTCCCCTTTGGGCCCATGCCGTGAGGAATGAATGCCTACTTATCCTCTCCTTGAGCCCTATCTCTAGCCTTGTCTCTCCTGGGGGAGGCCAATCCTTGTAAAAAAAATTCATTTGTATTCGAGTTATTGTATGCTTCTTGTTTCTTTTGCTTCAATCTTTTTAATGCAAGAGCAATATCTAAGTTTTGGGATGTCCTTTTTGTTTCTTCTAACCTCATTCTATGCCAAATTAATATTTAAAACCACTGCAAAATTCTGTTTGAGGTTGTTTGCCTTTTGTGTACCACCACCATGTCTTGTATACCTAAAGTATCTAGTCCTTGCTTTTGGTAATGAGACTTCTCCAATCCTTGGGTGGACCAAAAAGACAAACTCTTGTATTGCTTTGCAAAACAAAGGCCGTGGCTATAAATAATATGTTACACATTTGAAAAGAGACGGAATTAGTTAATGCCAAGTAGTAAGTTCTAGGGAGGGTCACTATCAAGAGAAAAAAGAACCACCCTTAGAGAGGAAGAGCCCCAAATTGCTTGGTAGTGACCCCTTTTGTAGGTGTCATTGAAGCCTCATATTTGCTTTCCCTTTCTCTAAATTTTTTTTAAAAGTCAAAGCAACTTCCTTACCATGTAGTGCGTGAAATTGTTTTCTTCCTAGGAATCCTTCATGGAGGTTTTGAAATTGTCAAGGGCATTCTTGAAGGCCAAGAGGTCCTTAATGGACCAAGGTGTTTTATCACAATACATGAACACTATGTCGAATGCCTCTCCTAGACTTTGTCCTTCCTCTTCCTTGGTCTTCCATCATCCCCATGGTCTTTGACTGCAATGTGTAGCACTTTATGTTGGTTGTGATGAATGTGAGAAGAAAATTTTCAGGCTTGCCATGGAATCCCAAAAACCTTCTGACCTTAATTGTGCCTCTTGAGGGCTTCCTAGGAACACTATTTCTATTTTTGGATCTTTGAGGATCTGCATCAATCACAGCATTCCCCCGGTGGAGACCAATGTCTAACAAAACCCTCTCAATAGCCCTGATAGCACCATACCTGGCCTTTTGGGGTTGCAATTTCCATGTAAATCTAATCTGCAGATGCACAATTTTCTCAACTATTTTGCACAAGGCATGTAATGTATACATGTGAATGTTTGTTAAGGGGATATCTAGAACGGCCTAGAGTTTGGAAATTTGTTGGGTCTATCGATCGCTTTATTCCAACAAGAAAAATTACACTCCTTGGCCATGGCTATGCACTAAATGCAAGGACTCTTAATAGTGGCACAATTTGAGAGATTATATATGTTATAGACATGTTACAGATCATATAACCCAAAAAGAAGTAGAGGAAGACCAAGTCAAAAAGTGAATAAAGAAGCTCATTCTGCCCATGCAATAAAAGCAGAAAATAAGGAAAGCTCAGAAAAAAACGAAGTGCATTGAATATTCTAGCAAGGAAAGCATATGCACACAATGTAATTCATTTTAGAAAAGAGCTCCAGGCTCCCTCTGTCAAGATTATGGGAGAGAAGGAAGGAGTCTCGCTTGTAGCTTTCTTGCTTGCACAATGGGGGAATACACACAAAGGTGGAGGCTGAAAACAATTTTCCTCTTCTTAGTTGTGTAAGCCAAAAAGAAGTCTCATACAAAGAAATAAAAGAACCCTATATATGGGTCTCAAACCAAAGGAAACTAACTAAGGTGGCATACTAACTGAGCCACGAACTAGAGTAGATAAGGATAGCTATCATCTAGCTATTATTCATGGGCGGTGTACCAACCGCATCTACAACTGACAAGTTGGTGACATAAATGCACAATGGTCACCCTGGCATATCACGAGTGGAGCTCGATATCTCAACACCCTCCTATGTGCAAATTGTAAACGTAGAAGTGCAAGAGTAAAAGAACTATAAAAAGAGGAAAGAAGACCTTGGCTAAGGCGGACGGTCATATAAAAAAGGGGATGGGTGCCCAAAGGGATGAGGGCATGTATAAAAGCCAAAAAGTGAATAGAGAAGCTCATTCTTGGTGTGTGGATAAAGTGTCAAGATTGTGGGAGAGAAGGAAGGAGTCTCATTTGTAGCTTTCTCACTTACACAATGGGGGAATACACACAAAGGTGGAGGCTGAAAACAATTTTTCTCTTCTTAGTTATGTCAGCCAAAAAGAACTCTAGTACAAAGAAATAGAAGAACCCTATATATGGGTCTCAAACCAAACTCAACTAACTAAGGTGGTATACTAACCGAGCCACGAACTAGAGTAGATAAGGATAGCTGTCATCTAGCTATTATTCATGGGCAGTGTACCAACCGCATCTGCAGCTAACAAGTTGGTGACATAAATGCACAACAATCACCCTGGCATATCACGAGTGGAGCTCGATATCTCAACACTCCCCCTCGAGCTCAATCCCAATTCCTGCACACCAAGCAGGTCTAAGAACTTGCGCAGCTTCTCTGCGCCCAATGCCTTCGTAAATATGTCAGCTACCTGATCCTCTGTGCTGACATAAACTAGATCAATAAGACCTAGTAAAACCCTCTCCCGCACATAGTGATAATGCACCTCAATGTGCTTTGTTCTAGCATGATAGACTGGGTTATTTTCCAAGTGTATACTACTCATGTTGTCACAATAAATGACAACTGGCCCATCTGTAGGCTGATGCATATCATAAAGTAGCTTATGCAAACAAGCTACCTCACATGCAGCCATTGCTGCACCCCTGTACTCAGCCTCTGTGCTCGACAAGGCAATTGTAGGTTGTTTCTTGCTACTCCAAGTGACTGCAGCACTCCCAAAAGAGAACACATATCCACTGGTAGATCGTCTATCAGAAATACTACCAGCCCAATCAGCATCAGTGTATCCATGCAACTGTATCTGAACCCCAGTCTCATAAAGTAGTCCATACTGCAATGTGGACTTCACATACCTGAGTATGCGTCTAGCCGCATCCAAATGCGGTTTCCTTGGAGCCTACATAAATTGACTTACCAATCCAACATCATAGCTCAAATCTGGCCTGGTAATAGTCATATAAATCAAACTTCCTACTATGTGTATGTACATAGTAGGGTCTTCCAGAAGCTCACCTGCATCTGCGCTCAGCTTCAGATTCTGCTCCAAAGGAACTGAAATAGGCTTACAGCCTGTCATCCCATATTTGGATAGCATGTCCAATCCATACTGCCTCTGCAAGAGCTGTATCCCACTTGGTGATCTAATCACCTCAATGCCCAAGAAATAACGCAGCTCTCCCAAATCCTTCATCTCAAACTTCTACTTCAATAGCATTTTCACATGAAGGATATCTTCATCATTGTCACCTGTCATAATTAAATCATCAACATAAATGACAAGTAGTATAATACCTTTCTTTGTTTTTCTCACGTAAAGTGAGAAATCTGCCTTGGAAATCTGAAAGCCAATAGTAATAAGATATTGTCCTATCTTGTCAGACCATGCTCTAGGTGCTTGCTTCAAGCCATACAAGGCTTTCTTCAACCTGCAAACAAACTCAGGATGAACAGCATGCACATAACCTGTGGCTGCTCCATATAGACCTCTTCTTGCAAATCACCATGCAAGAAGGCATTCTTTACATCCATCTGATGTAAAGAATATCCCTTTGATGCAGCCATAGCAATGACTGCTCTTACGGTTTCCATCCTTGCAATCGGATTGAATGTTTCTTCATAGTCAATGCCATATGTTTGTGCATACCCCTTGACTACTAATCTTGCCTTGTATCTGTTCACAGAACCATCTGCGTTGTGCTTCACCTTATAAACCCACTTACAGCCAATTGCATTCTTATTGTTAGGCAAAGGTACCAACTCCCATGTAGCATTTGCTTCCAAGGCATCCATTTCTTCATCCATGGCTTTCTCCCATTTTTCTTTTCCCATGGCTTGCTCAAAAGAAGTGGATTCTGGTTCCTGTATCACTTTGACTATATATGCATGGTGAATGGCTATAAATCCATCATATTTCAGCCTATCCATAGGATACCTAGCTCTGGTAGACCTATGCAAAGTAGGCTCACTTCCAGGTGCTCTCAAAACATCCCTGGTCTTCCTTACTCCAGGTGTAACAATAGAAGGAATACCCAACTCATCATCAATGCTCTGTTCTGAGCCACTGGATTCACCATCCACATAAGAGTGACCTGCATTCACATCAAACATGGGCTGATCTACCTTATCTTTTCCTTTTCGTGATACCTGCATACCACTATCTGCATTGCTTTGAGAAGATTCTCCTGATCTCAATCTGCCTGTCCATGGTGAAGAATGTGAACCGCTGCTAGAGAACGCTCCAGGTCCACTAATATCTTGTGACTGCTGCTGTGAATTCTGTGCAGCATTACCATTTTGTGCATCTACATTATCAATCACATTTACTGGTTTATACCAGCTACTCATCTCACAAAAAACAACATCTCTGCTCACTGTAAACTTACGAGTAAAAGGGTTATAGCATCTATACCCTTTTTGCTGCAGAGAGTAACCAATAAAGATGCACTTCTCAGCTTTTGGATCCAACTTGGATCTCAACTCATCTGGCACATGAACATAGGCAATGCAACCAAAAATTTTCAAATGAGAAATATCTGGTTTCCTACCAGTATACCTCTCCTCTGGAGTCATGCCATGTATTGCTGCAGTGGGAGTCATATTCATTATGTAGACTGCTGTACAACTGCCTCAGCCCAGTAAAAATCTGGCAGGTCTTTTTCATTGAGCATGGCACGAGATACCTCTCCAATATGCTTGTTTTTTCTTTCTGCAATTCCATTTTGCTGTGGGGTATGACTACATGAATATTGCTGCTTTATGCCATGCTCCTGCAAGAACCTTGCAAACTCATTTGAGAGGTACTCTCTCCCTCCATCTGACCTTAGGCATTTTATTTACAGGCCTGCTTCTTTTTCAACCATAGCTTTAAGAGTTTTGAAATGCCCAAAAACTTCACTTTTCTTTTTCATAAAATACACCCAAACTTTCCTGTTATAGTCATCAATAAAAGTGACAAAATAATGACAGCCTCCAATAGATGCAGCTTTAGTAGTCCACACATCAGAGTGGATTAATTCCAATGGCTTTTTACTCTCTTGAACATGTCTAGGAAATGGTTTCCTTGCATGTTTTCCAAATTGACAGGCTTCACATACCTTATGCATTTCTGCAACCTTGAATTTAGACAATCCTGCAATAATATTTTGGGCTTGCATTGATTTAAGTCGTTGTACATTAACATGACCAATGCGTTTATGCCAGATATCAATATCTGCAACTACACCGGTCCCATGTGCAAACATTGCTGCACTCAATTCAGGCATGTTTGCATCCAACGTAAACATTCGGCCCTTCTTCTTTCCTTTTGCTATCAAGCGACCTTTATTTTTCATATCCTCAACAAAGCATCCATGAGAATTCAATCTGACCTGCAAGCCCTGTTCAACCATTTGACCAACAGAAACCAGGTTCTTGGTGATATTCGGGACATGAAATACATCTGACAGGTATTTCTTTTTTCCATCCTGCATAGACAAAGGAAATTTTCCAATCTGCACAATAGGATGTGAAGTATCATCACCAGTCTCCACAAATCCTGGTTTTTCCATTTTCCTTGCATCTTGCATCCATTCTGCATGACCTGTCATGTGGTTTGATGCACCTGAGTCAACATACCACACATCATTGCTTTCTTCTGCACTTGTCACAGAATTGGTCATATGCTGCACCATAAACAAATGCTCATTTCTGTCATCACCATGTCTACTAGAAGATGCATAATTCCCTTGTTGCAATTTTCCATTCATGATGTCATTCTGCTTTTTATAGCAGTCTTTAGCCATATGATCCATTTTACCACAATAGTAGCATTCAACATTGCTGTTTGCATTTTGGCCTCTTTGCCATCCACCACGACCTCTTTGGCTCCCCCTGCCTCTAGAGTTACCACGTCCTCCTCCATAGGACTGGTTTTCTTGAGTTTGCTGCATATTCTGATTTCTACCACGGCCTCCAGATTGGCCTCCTCTACCTCTGCCTCTACCTCTACCAGCATTTGAGTAGAAGATAACTTCTTTTGAAGTTCCTCCTGAAGAAGATGCACCACCATTTCTCTGCTCCTCAGAAATTAGAAGAGCAATCAACTCCTCAAAATCAGGAAATCTTTCACGGTTGAAAATCGATGTTCGGAACTGTGCATAATCCTTTCCTAGACCATTTAAGGTCACAGAAACTAAATCATCATCTTCCATTGGCGACCCAATGGAAGCAAGTGCATCTACAATCTTCTTCACCTTCATGTGGTAGTCATTGATGCTCATACTTTCTCTTTGCACATTGTGCAACTCTTGCTTGAGCTGCATTTTCCTAGCTTGCGTATTTGTGCTATAATTTTTGACAAAGTATCCCATACCTCCTTTGGTATACTTGCATCCTGAATATGCACAATCATAGAGTCGGAAATGCTGATAGACAGCCAGTACATAACTTTTCTGGCTCTCTCATGCCATCCTTTAAATGCCTGCATTTGCTGTTAATTGGGAACATCAGGAAGAACTGGTTCTTTCTCATTTCCTGCAACGAATTCCCAATATCCTTTTTCCATAAAGAAATTCGTCATTCTAAACTTCCATGCTTGGAAGTTGTTCTTGTCAAGCTTTTCAATGACAATTGTGGGAGCTTTCACTCTACTGCCAAGACCCACGGACCGCTTATTGATTCAAGCGTTCCAAGCCGAGCACTAATGGCTACCTCTCACATAGCTGACGCGCCATCCATATCTACGGGTGTAGTGAGCTTACCTTGATGCCGTTTGAGTTACCTCCTCTCCCGCGCACTCCGGTGGCTCCACGATCCAAGTGCAAGCTTCAAGCAAGCTCCATCCTCAAGCTCCACGCTCCAAGCTCCATTGCCGCGAGCAAGACAAGAGAAGAGAAGATAAGAGAAGAAGAGAGGAGACGATGGAGAGCTTCTCCTCCTCGGTCCCTCACCCTCACACACTCACTCCCTCATACTCTCACACTCCCTCTCTCAAGGACAAGCTCAAGCAAGCAAGAACAAGAAGAAGAAGAAGAAGAAGAGAGCTACTTTTGGCCACACACAAGAATGAGCTTCTCATTCACTTTTCAACTTTATATACAAAACCCTAAATCCCTTTTGGGCGGTCATCCCCTTTTTCCCTTTTTTACATGGCCGACCATAGCCTAGGCCCTTTTTCCCATTGTCCTTCTATCTTCCTAGCTTCCTTTCCGCCGCCCGTCTACATTTACAATTTGCACGGGTGAGAGCCCGGCGCTCTTTTACAAGATTTCAGGGTGCGCCTTTTTATTTTAAAATGCGCCTTTCCCCTTTTGCCTTTGCCTTGGACTTTTAAGGTTGCCCTTGCGCTTTTGGCCTTTTCTCCCTTTCTTTCTTCAGTCGGGCTACCTTTTTTCCGCCTTTGCCCTGCGTCTTTTCCACTTCTTTTTGCTTTCTTCATGTTGGGGTTAACATTACCCCCCTCCTAGATGAGTGCCAGTCCCATGGCACTCACCGTCGTAGGTAGCAGGCTGTAGCGTGCACCGAAGACGTGGGTGACAAGGACGGCTGCGGTTTCCATGTAGGAGTGTTGATGGTGGTGTGGCAGAAGGTCCTGGGGGTTTGTTGGTGGCCAAGGTGGCTGGTGGAAGGTTGTTGGAGTTGGTGGTTGGGCCATGGGGTGTTGGGGTTTCCATTGATGGTCAGCACAAGTGTTGGTTTGTTGGGGATTCTGCACATGTCGATTCTTTGTGGGCTTGTCGGATGGTAAGGGATAAGCATTCAGAGTTGGGTGTTGATGAAGATCGAATGACACGTTCTGTGGAGTCTTCAACACCTGCAATTTGAAAACCTCTCGTGTGGTCTCTCCCTAAGGGGTAGTGCTAGTCTTCTTATCGTGCACAAGACGTATTTGATTAGTTTGGGAGACAGGTCGAACTCTAAGCAAGCTGAGAGTATTGTCCTGCACTTGAGGGCCCAAACTGTGGATATACTTCGGTGCAAATATTATGTGAGTGCTCGTGCATACTTAGATATTACATAGTTAGAAGACCACGGGCTAGTTTCTCATAACAATGCGTGGATGAGGCAAAGGTGTCCATGTGGAGAAGGAGTATGCGTGAAGGTATATAAGACATCCTTTGCATTGTGACTGCACGATGTAGCATAATGTAATACAAGGACACCGCACTTTCAGTAGCTAAAAACTATTGGACTTGCTTGATGAGTACGGTGTACGTTTCATAGCCAATCGTGCGGTGCCGAGCACACTGATTGCAATGGTACTAAGGCAAAGTGTAAAAGAAAATTGTGCAAGTGGGTCAGGGTGACAGGTCTAACCCTAGGCGAGACAAGGTCCCCAGGTATGTCCTGCCCTTGATGTGCCCTGAACAATTGTGGGTGAGTGTAAGGGGCTAGGGGACTAGGGACGAAGCCGGTCGACCAAGGTCACCAAACGTCCCTAATTTGAGGACCCCTAGGTGCTGTGCTGTGATCGTGGGTGATTCTTATTTTTCCATTCTTTTCTTTTTCTTTCCTTTGCTTTTTTTTTTCTTTTTTTTTTTTGCCTGAGTACAACCATTACAATATGTTGAGGCTATCAGCCTTTCAATGGGTTGGAAAATGTTAAGCTTCGAAGGCTCAGAAAATGAGTAGTACAATGATGATGGTGCTCTAGCCTCGCTGTTAGAGAAGCATTTGGTGACAGGGGGAGATACACTTGAGATATTGCAACCCTCCTTGCGGCACATGCGATGCTGGTACAATTGAGGTAATGATTGCCGTGAGCCAACTATAGAGCCTGACCCAGAAAGGGGGCGTGGCAATGTGGGCGATTGGCAAGGGTGCTTTCGGCAGCGTGGCTTTGCCGCGGCTCGCTGTGGGGTTGTGGGTGTTGCGGTGATTGGGCATTGAGCATTTTCGCACAGGGACCTGTATTATCCTACATTCACTTGTCGCTTCATGAGAGCATATGCATTGTGTATGCCACAACTATAATAAACCAGTGCAATGCAAGCAGACCTCACTTATTTGAATTCTATGGTGTTGACTAGACATTTATCCCTGCGCTTGATTAGCTTTTTCTTTTGCTAAAGGCGTAGCATACATTAAACGCAAATATGATAAGTTCATACAGGTCAGGAACATGTCAACACTTAACAAGTCGGGAACACTCAACCATTTAAAATAAAAAAGTCCTGGCCAGTTATCATTTGATAAGCCCCTTATGCATTATGGGCTACTCGATTTGTACGAGGCGGGGCGAGTCTGGATGGCCGGGTGATTGGGGCTCTGCTAGTGTGGGACTCCCGCGGGGGTGAGCAGGGAACATGTCGGCCGGGATATGAATGGTGTAATCCCGGCTCGCTACCGTCTCCAGAATTTCTTTAAATAATTCATTAAATTCTTCTCGTTCCCGAGCTGCCCTTTCTACCTTTGAGCGTCTGGGGCCCGAGCAGGAGCTGGGAGTGCACACCACTAGTGCTGTGGCCTGTTGCAGGTTTCGGGTCTCGATCTTCTGAACTCGAGGGTTCTTCGGCCTTCGCCCTGGGCAATGTCGCTTAGGGCCCCGCTTCTTGGCATACCTCTTAAGAGTGGGCACATAGTGCTCCGGTGGAGGGGCGCGTGCCACATGCTCCCGTCTTTTGCGAAGAGCGTCTTTGCATGCTAGCTCTCCATGATTCTCCATGCGTTCCGCCACAAAGGGAAGCCTGCAAGATGCAATCCCAGGGTCAGACCTGGACATAGGATACAACTGTTTGCATGGAGGGGATTTTAGTGTGGTTTATCAAGTGCATGTGACAAGAAGGGGAGGGGTGAGGCATGCAATGTTTTGTCATAACGGAATGGCCCCCATGATGATGTTTGTTTTGCCTCCAGCCATTAGCCAATATTGGCTTATGCTAAGTTGTGTGGACTGGTTGTCATGGAGTGGGATAGGGCACATCCTCGGAAGGATAGACCAAAAAGGGAAGAAGGTGTATAGGAAGAGACTCCACTTTGTCTACACCATCAGAGTTGTTGGTCAAGGCCTCCTATGGCGGCAATATGGGTTGCATGCCCTTCACTTGGAGGTGGGGCTGGTGTCAAGATTGTGGGAGAGAAGGAAGGAGTCTCGCTTGAAGCTTTCTTGCTTGCACAATGGGGGAAGACACACAAGGGTGGAGGCTGAAAACAGTTTTTCTCTTCTTAGTTGTGTAAGCCAAAAGAACTCAAGTACAAAGAAATAGAAGAACCCTAGATATGGGTCTCAAACCAAACTCAACTAACTAAGGTGGCATACTAACTGAGCCACGAACTAGAGTAGATAAGGATAGCTATCATGTAGCTATTATTCAGGGGCGGTGTACCAACCGCATCTGCAACTGACAAGTCGGTGACATAAATACACAACGGTCACCCTGGCGTATCACGAGTGGAGCTCGATATGTCAACACTCCCCCTCGAGCTCAATCCCAATTCCTGCACACCAAGCAGGTCTCTGAACTTACGCAGCTTCTCTGCGCCCAATGCCTTTGTGAATATGTCAGCTACCTGATCCTCTGTGCTGACATAAACTAGATCAATAAGACCTAGTAAAACCCTCTCTCGCACATAGTGATAATGCACCTCAATGTGCTTTGTTCTAGCATGATAGACTGGGTTATTTGCCAAGTGTATACTACTCATGTTGTCACAATAAATGACAACTGGCCCATCTGTAGACTGATGCATATCATAAAGTAGCTTATGCAACCAAGCTACCTCACATGCAGCCATTGCTGCACCCCTGTACTCAGCCTCTGTGCTCGACAAGGCAACTGTAGGCTGTTTCTTGCTGCTCCAAGTGACTGCAGCACTCCCAAAAGAGAACACATATCCACTGGTAGATCGTCTATCAGAAATACTACCAGCCCAATCAGCATCAGTGTATCCATGCAACTGTATCTGAACCCCAGTCTCATAAAATAGTCCATACTGCAATGTGGACTTCACATACCTGAGTATGCGTCTAGCTGCATCCAAATGTGGTTTCCTTGGAGCCTGCATAAACTGACTTACCAATCCAACAGCATAGCTCAAATCTGGCCTGGTAATAGTCATATAAATCAAGCTTCCTACTATGCGTCTGTACATAGTAGGGTCTTCCAGAAGCTCACCTGCATCTGCGCTCAGCTTCACATTCTGCTCCAAAGGAACTGAAATAGGCTTACAGCCTGTCATCCCATATTTGGACAGCATGTCCAATCCATACTGCCTCTGCAAGAGCTGTATCCCACTTGGTGATCTAATCACCTCAATGCCCAAGAAATAACGCAGCTCTCCCAAATCTTTCATCTCAAACTTCTGCTTCAATAGCATTTTCACATGAAGGATATCTTCATCACTGTCACCTGTCATAATCAAATCATCAACATAAATGACAAGTAGCATAATACCTTTCTCTGTTTTTCTCACATAAAGTGAGAAATCTGCCTTGGAAATCTGAAAGCCAATAGTGATAAGATATTGTCCTATCTTGTCAGACCATGCTCTAGGTGCTTGCTTCAAGCCATACAAAGCTTTCTTCAACCTGCAAACAAACTCAGGATGAACAGCATGCACATAACCTGGTGGCTGCTCCATATAGACCTCTTCTTGCAAATCACCATGCAAGAAGGCATTCTTTACATCCATCTGATGTAAAGACCATCCCTTTGATGCAGCCATAGCAATGACTGCTCTTACGGTTGCCATCCTTGCAACCAGACTGAATGTTTCTTCATAGTCAATGCCATATGTTTGTGCATACCACTTGACTACTAATCTTGCCTTGTATCTGTTCACAGAACCATCTGCATTGTGCTTCACCTTATAAACCCACTTACAACCAATTGCATTTTTACCTTTAGGCAAAGGTACCAATTCCCATGTAGCATTTGCTTCCAAGGCATCCATTTCTTCATCCATGGCTTTCTCCCATTTTTCTTTTCCCATGGCTTCCTCCAAAGAAGTGGGTTCTGGTTCCTGTATCACTTTAACCATATATGCATAGTGAATGGCTGTAAATCCATCATATTTCAGCCTATCCACAGGATACCTAGCTCTCGTAGACCTGCGCAAAGTAGGTTCACTCCCAGGTGCTCTCAAAACATCCCTGGTCTTCCTTACTCCAGGTGTAACAATAGAAGGAATACCCAACTCATCATCAATGCTCTGTTCTGAGCCACTGGATTCACCATCCACATAAGAGTGACCTGCATTCACATCAAACATGGGCTGATCTACCTTCTCTTTTCCTTTTCGTGATACCTGCATACCACTATTTGCGCTGCCTTCAGAAGATTCTCCTGATCTCAATCTGCCTGTCCATGGCAAAGAATGTGAACCACTACTAGAGGATGCTCCAGGTCCACTAATATTTTGTGACTGCTGCTGTGAATTCTGTGCAGCATTACCATTTTGTGCATCTACATCATCAATCACATTTACTGGTTTATACCAGCTACTCATCTCATAAAAAACAACATCTCTGCTCACTGTAAACTTACGAGTAGAAGGGTTATAGCATCTATACCCTTTTTGCTGTAGAGAGTAACCAATAAAGATGCACTTCTCAACTTTTGGATCCAACTTGGATCTCAACTCATCTGGCACATGTACATAGGCAATGCAACCAAAAATTTTCAAATGAGAAATATCTGGTTTCCTACCAGTATACCTCTCCTCTGGAGTCACCCCATG
Organism: Lygodium microphyllum; assembly: GCF_053477565.2. NCBI lineage: Eukaryota > Viridiplantae > Streptophyta > Polypodiopsida > Schizaeales > Lygodiaceae > Lygodium > Lygodium microphyllum. The sequence goes on along the minus strand of NC_141150.1, from coordinate 79,857,418 downwards.
TATTGCTGCAGTGGGAGTCCTGTTCATTATATAGACTGCTGTAGCAACTGCTTCAGCCCAATAAAAATCTGGCAGGTCTTTTTCATTAAGCATGGCACGAGATACCTCTCCAATATGCCTGTTTTTTCTTTCTGCAATTCCATTTTGCTGTGGGGTATGACTGCATGAATATTGCTGCTTTATGCCATGCTCCTGCAGGAACCTTGCAAACTCATTTGAGAGGTACTCTCCCCCTCCATCTGACCTTAGGCATTTTACTTGCAGGCCTGTTTCTTTTTCAACCATAGCTTTAAGAGTTTTGAAATGCCCAAAAACTTCACTTTTCTTTTTCATAAAATACACCCAAACTTTTCTGCTATAGTCATCAATAAAACTGACAAAATAATGACAGCCTCCAAGAGATGCAGCTTTAGTAGTCCACACATCAGAGTGGATTAATTCCAATGGCTTCTTACTCTCTTGAACATGTCTAGGAAATGGTTTCCTTGCCTGTTTTCCAAACTGACAGGCTTCACATACCTTATGCATTTCTGCAACCTTGAATTTAGGCAATCCTGCAACAATGTTTTGGGCCTGCATTGATTTAAGTCGCTGTACATTAACATGACCAATGCGTTTATGCCAGATATCAATATCTGCAACTACACCGGTCCCATGTGCAAACATTGCTGCACTCAATTCAGACATGTCTGCATCCAATGTAAACATTCTGCCCTTCTTCTTTCCTTTTGCTATCAAGCGACCTTTATTTTTCATATCCTCAACAAAGCATCCATGAGGATTAAATCTGACCTGCAAGCCCTGCTCAACCATTTGACCAACAGAAACCAGATTCTTGGTGATATTCGGGACATGAAATACATCGGACAGGTATTTCTTTTTCCCATCCTGCATAGACAAGGGAATTTTTCCAATCTGCACAATAGGATGTGCAGTATCATCACCAGTCTCCACAAATCCTGGTTTTTTCATTTTCCTTGCATCCTCCATCCATTCTGCATGACCTGTCATGTGGTTTGATGCACCTGAGTCAACATACCAAACATCATTGCTTTCTTCTGCACTTGTCACAGAATTGTTCATGTGCTGCACCATGAACAAATGCTCATTTCTGTCATCACCCTGTCTACTAGAAGATGCATAATTTCCTTGTTGCAGTTTTCCATTCATGATGTCATTCTGCTTTTTATAGCAGTCTTTAGCCATATGTCCCATTTTACCACAATAGTAGCATTCAACATTACTGTTTGCATTTTGGCCTCTTTGCCATCCACCACGACCTCTTTGGCTCCCCCTGCCTCTAGAGTTACCACGTCCTCCTCCATAGGACTGGTTTTCTTGAGTTTGCTGCATATTCTGATTTCTACCACGGCCTCCAAATCGGCCTCCTCTACCTCTGCCTCTACCTCTTCCAGCATTTGAGTAGAAGACAGCTTCTTTTGAAGTTCCTCCTGAAGAAGATGCACCACCATTTCTTTGTTCCTCAGAAATTAGAAGAGCAATCAACTCCTCAAAATCAGGAAATCTTTCACGAACTGAAATGGATGTCCGAAACTGTGCATAATCCTTTCCTAGACCATTCAAGGTCACAGAAACTAAATCATCATCTTCCACTGGTGACCCAATGGAAGCAAGTGCATCTGCAATCTTCTTCACCTTCATATGGTAGTCGTTGATGCTCATATTTTCTCTTTGCACATTGTGCAACTCTTGCTTGAGCTGCATTTTCCTGGCTTGCGTATTTGTGCTATACATTTTTGACAAAGTATCCCATGCCTCCTTTGGCGTACTTGCATCTTGAATATGCACAATCATAGAGTCTGAAATGCTGATAGACAGCCAATACATAACTTTCCTGGCTCTCTCATGCCATGCTTTAAATGCCTGCATTTGCTGTTGATTGGAAACATCAGGAAGAACTGGTTCTTCTTCATTTCCTGCAACAAATTCCCAATATCCTTTTCCCATAAGGAAATTCGTCATTCTAAACTTCCATGCTTGGAAGTTGTTCTTGTCAAGCTTTTCAGTGACAATCTGTGAAAGAGAATCAGATGCCATTACAGAAGACTGCAAAAAATTCTGTCACTGCAAAAACCACAGCTTCACCCTCACAAGGGAAAATCTACAAAACTGGCGAAAGCGGTATTTGACCACACAGTCACTTCCTAGTGACGATTTTGCATCAACAGGCAACAGGGATGATTCTGTAACTCCCAATGTCTCTGCGCACAAGCATACAATGCAATTTTTACAGTAACTATTCACCGACCTGTAGAACAGTGGTTGCACAGCATAAAACTGGGCTTTTTCCTGAGTGCGTGCAGAAAACTTCCGCCTCCAAAACAGGCCTCGAAATGGCCTCAAATCAAAAAAACAAGGTCGCCAAGGGCTAAAGCCCTTTTCCCGTAGCATATACTGCCCTCTTGCTTCACCGCGAAGGGCGTCTCAACCTGAGACAATGCACTCCTGCACTTTCCGGCTGTGCTACCTGCAGAGATCTTCTCCCAAAATAGAAAATGAAAGCAACACTGCTCCTCTTACCAGAACACCGCGAGCTTGGCTTGCTTTCTTGAGCTCCTTACCACGAACAAGGCTCTGATACCATGTTAAGATTGTGGGAGAGAAGGAAGGAGTCTCGCTTGAAGCTTTCTTGCTTGCACAATGGGGGAAGACACACAAGGGTGGAGGCTGAAAACAGTTTTTCTCTTCTTAGTTGTGTAAGCCAAAAGAACTCAAGTACAAAGAAATAGAAGAACCCTAGATATGGGTCTCAAACCAAACTCAACTAACTAAGGTGGCATACTAACTGAGCCACGAACTAGAGTAGATAAGGATAGCTATCATGTAGCTATTATTCAGGGGCGGTGTACCAACCGCATCTGCAACTGACAAGTCGGTGACATAAATACACAACGGTCACCCTGGCGTATCACGAGTGGAGCTCGATATGTCAACAACTGGTCACCCAACTTTTACAAGTGTGATATGAGGACGACCTGAGGAGCTTAGCCTGTCAAACCCGACTCCTCTCCCTGCGCTTGGCTATCATTGCTTGTGTGTGTTGATATTGTTTATACATGGTGACACAAAAATCAGTGTTTATTTATATACATATCTATGGATCCATGTCGCATCACGAGGATAAGAACCAATTGTAGAACTCAGGATTGTACTGGAGTGCGGCACACGCATCTAGTATTCGTGGCAGCTTACTCAATACCGATAGATATTTTGCCACATCGAGTAGCATGAAACCTTGTCCGAGTGTACTGGCAATATGTAACTCCTCCTCAGTGAGAACCTTATCAGACAGAGCGTTCTCTTGGCTAGTTCTAGCTAAGTCCATACCCCGAATGTCAGTGAGCACTCGAAGGGAAGTTGGTGCAACGTAGGTTGGGTCTCTTTGAGACCGCCATTTGGCCAACCGCTCTTCTGAGACCGTCATGATCTGAGCCCCTAGTTCGGCCATTACGATGTGGCTTTCGCACCAACGCCGCTCAAATTGACTCTGGCCTGCTGACAGTCGCTTTAGTAGCTCTATGTCTACGAGATTCGGTCGACAGAGCACTTCATTGAACGTGACGGATAAGCGCAGTTCGTCAGCCTCCTCGTCAGGGATGAGTCGCATGCGTTCATGCAGGAACCTGTCGTAGTGCCCGTCAAGATGTTCTTGTTCTTCCCATGTTAGAGGAAAGGTCAAGTAATCTCCGAGCTACTCTTTGGGGATTGTGCCCATGTCCGCAAGGACGTAGACTCGCGCGACCACTTTGAGCTTAGCCTCCAACTCAGTTAAGCATTCTGTGACACTTCTATGTTCAATGAGGGCTTGCTCCGTTGCTATCTCATGCAAAGTTCTAAGAGTTTCCTTAGGCTTTAGCATGGCTGGGGGCTCAGGCCTGGATGAGCAAGATTGGTCAACGCTAGGATTTCTCATGCTCGTGGGGTTCTCACGTTGCTCCTGAGGTTTTGCTGCTATTTTGTCATGGTTCTTCTCGGGTGTGACTGGTATGACCTTGTCACCCTGTTGTGACAGCGTTGTATCCACGCTTGATTGATCAATGTGAGTTCTATTGTCAGTGGATAGAGTGTTGCAAGCAACTGTTGATGGCAACGGTTGCTTTGGTTTCTCAGAACACACGGATGTGTCTGGGGTTTCACCGCTATTAAGAGAGGCATCAGTGGGTTCATTGGTGGGTGGACTCGATGCTTCATTCATCAGCTCTCCAGTGCCCTTCGTCTCAATGTTCCTAACCTCCTGCAACTGTTGTTGTCTTCGCTGTTTTCTCCTCTTTTTCTTGGTCAGTACAGGTGCATCTAATGGCTCAGGACCTTGGGCTAGGTTGACCGCTGATGTGCTTGGTTGAGCCTTAGCATTTCCCTTCTCTAGTGTGTTCTCATGGGACCTAGTTGTGGTCTGCGGAACAACCTCACTAGGTTGTGAGAGCACAACTGCCTCCCTTTTCGGAGAGTCTAGCCCTTCAGCCAACTCCCTTGTGTTTAACTCCTCCAGCCTAGGCTTTAGGCACTTTGAAAGTGCTGGAGTTGTCGAGGGATTTGGTTGCGACACCTCCTCCACAGGTAAACTACTAAGGACACGTTCCATAAGGGGCATTGTCACGGCCAAGGGCTGTGACTGCTGTGATCCCGGATTGGAAGTAGTAGCAACCAGTTCAGTGGGCTGGCTACCCTTGGTGGATTGTGGTGTCAAGTCCCTAGGGCAACCAGAAGTGGTTGTGTCTTTCGTTGGCCTTTGAGCACTCATTTGTGTAGATCGAACAGGAGCTGATCTAGTCGCATTAAGTGGCTCAGGCATATCCTTGGGTCGAGAGGTACAGGTGGCATCATGTCCCGCCTCTTTGACGGTTGGAAGCTTAGATGGAGGTAGAGATTGGAATTGAGCAGTCGCCCTTGACAACTGCTGTGGTGCTTCCTGTGTCCGTCTGGAAAAAGAGGATGTAGGAGATCTAGGACTCTTAGGTGGACTTGGCACTCGCTGAATGATTTGCTCGAGGCTATCAGATGATTGTGCCATTTGATTTGTTGAGCGATCAACCTTGCCTTGAGCAATGTTGTGCCCATGAGGCTTGTTCTCCCCTTGGGGAATCAAAGGCTCTTTGGGCACTGATGCATGCTCAATGGCTACATATGATTTCTGTCTATTTAGCATGCTAGGCTGAGGCTCCTTCTTTCGGACACTCATGTCTGGTTTCTTACCTTGAGACCTAGAGTTTCTCTTAGATTTCCTCCTGTGCTTCGTTGCTTTTGATGCACTCTGGCCTTCAGTCGACCAGGGAGGTTTGGCAAGGGGTTTTGGCACCCAAATCCATCGGTTGCCTGCATAACGCCTTGGATATCCATCGTGGCGTTGTGCTGGCCCTCCATCGACGCCTCCGTCTATAAGGCTTGGGCTTCTTTTGGGGTCTTCTTCGATATTTGTAAGTCCAAAGCCCATCCTTGGCATTGTCTCTTGACCTTTTTGTTTCAAGCATGGCCTCACTCACTGGTCCTCGTTGTTCGACCTGTGCTTGTATCAACTCTTCCAACAAATCCTTGCCCTCGTTAGTAGGCTTGACTGTTATGTCAGCACCTTCCTTGCCTTTCCCTCGAGGTTTGATGAGGTCACCCTTGCTAAAGGTTGTGACTATCCTCACACCCGGTAGTGTCAGGTGTATCCTCTGTGCTACATAGTCAGCCTCACACTTGGTCACCCTTTTGAAGGGTCTTCCTAGGGGGGTTTCCTTCCTGCAGCTAGCACTTTTTGGAGGAACATGAAATAGGATAGGCAAGCTTTCCGTTTCAATTGTCGCAAGGATTTTGCACTTCCCTATTAGTGCTTGTGGGTGTCCCCCATAAGGGCTAAGAGTTGCACTAGTCGGTGTCAGCTCTGGTTGGCCTAGTAGGGTCCATGATTCATAGGTCAAGATATTAAAATCTGCTCCTTCATCAATTAGAGCATCAATAGTATGCTCTCTTTTTGCGGTGAGTTTGACCCTAAGATAAGCAGGTGGTACTATGTCTTCATCTTCCGGGTCCTGGCTTGTAAATTTAAGCCTTCTGACAGATGCCCTTGAGTTCTCGACTGCACGACCAGATGTGGATTCTTCACTGCTGTCTTGGGTTGTCTGTGCAGTGTTGCTCAAGGTACATCTCTCGTCAAGAGTCTCATGTCTAGTCATCTTGGCATTTGTAGCTTGCTGATGTTGCATTTCGCTCTGACTAGACATGGTGTGAACACAATGTCTTTGTGTTCTAGTGATGTGGCCTTTTTGCCCGTGATGGCTAGATTGGCCCGTTGAGGTTCTAGGGTCTCTGTTTGTCTCTGTTCGGGTGTGGGCTTTTGGCTGCTCTTTTGCACGTGAGAATCCATGCTCGTGTAGAGCCATTACTTCACTAGGTTCCAATTTGGGAGGCCTGTCACGGCACGCATTTTCTCTCCAACCTACTCGGGGGAGGTGCGGAGGGGGCAGAGCCCCCTCTGCGAGGGTCCGGGGGGGGCAGTCCCCCTCGGCCCCCAGGACCGTTACGGTAGACGCCATATGCGATTTGGAGGACCGTTTATAGCCAAATTTTGAACTACGTGCTCTGAATTCTAGCCTAGTGAGGATCTGTGATGTGCCTTTAGCTCTACGTAGCCTTTGGGGTTGATCTCGGGGTTTAGATGTATCAGAATTTGTGTTCTAGACACGTGTCCGATTTTAACAGTTTTTTGTCCGATTCTCACATGTCCGATTTTCAGGAGTCCGATTATCGGAATAGGACGTCCGATTTTGGGTGGGTCCGATCGGCCCAGTGGTCCGATTTTGGTCACGTCCGATTCTGGGAGTCGGATCAAAAAGTGGTTCGATTTTTAAAGTGGTCCGATTCTGGGAATCGGATCGGACAGGGTGGTCCGATTCTGGCAGGTCCGATTCTGACTGGTCCGATTCTGACTGGTCCGAGTCTGGGACTCGGACGGCCTGGTCCGATTGTGAGTGGTCCAATTATGGACTCGTCCGAGTGTCCGAGTCGAACAGATTGGTTCGAGCGTCCGATTCTCAAAATTGGACGGGTTGGTCGGAGTGCCACGTGGCACGTCCGATCGGGCTGGTCCGATTCTGGGAATCGGACAGTCTGACTCCCGAACTCGGGTGGTCCGATTTTGGGAATCGGACCACAGCGAGTTGGTCCGAGTGCGTCGGCGGCGGGCGCGATTCCAGTGCGTTTGACCCCTCCTCCCTGTCTGGTGCACACAATCACCACAAACTTTCTAAATCTGATTAGGACACTTGTTGGAAAACATCAGACTCACCTGGAGCAGCACGAATCACCGATACCTAAGAATCGGGGCAGCGCTTCCTCGTCCTGTGAACCAGAAGTTCTCTCTCTCTCTCTCTCACACACAAGGCAAACCAAGGAAATGAGGTCTGTCCTGGTCTCCCAGGCCTCTTAAGGTCCTTTCCCAGCACTGCAGAACCTCACAGCTAGTTCCTTGTCACTGTCTCACCCAGGAACTCGAATCTGGTCCCCTTGTTTAGCCTGTTATACAGCAACAAAGAACCCTACTGTTTGCTTGTTTTTTTTCTTCGTTTTCTTTGTTTTTTCCTACCCTAAATGCATCCAAATCACAAACTAAATACCTATACTACTCCATTCCTCAACATAAATCTCAGAAAGCACCAAACCTACTTGCCAAGGAGATCGAATACCATCTTCAACCCCCTTGCTTCCTACCTATCTACCTCAAGCACCGGTTCGGGGGAAACCCCTTACTTTGATGCTCGATTCGAAGCACGCAAGCGCTCAAGGCTTGAATCCGTTGGTCCCGGCAACGGAACCAAAATGTGGGAGCTTTCACTCTACCGCCAAGACCCACGGACCGCTTATTGATTCAAGCGTTCCAAGCCGAGCACTAATGGCTACCTCTCACATAGCCGACGCGCCATCCATATCTACGGGTGTAGTGAGCTTACCTTGATGCCGTTTGAGTTACCTCCTCTCCCGTGCACTCCCGTGGCTCCACGATCCAAGTGCAAGCTTCAAGCAAGCTCCATCCTCAAGCTCCACGCTCCAAGCTCCATTGCCGCGAGCAAGACAAGAGAAGAGAAGAGAAGAGAAGAAGAGAGGAGACGATGGAGAGCTTCTCCTCCTCGGTCCCTCACCCTCACACACTCACTCCCTCACACTCTCACACTCCCTCTCTCAAGCACAAGCTCAAGCAAGCAAGAAGAAGAAGAAGAAGAAGAAGAAGAAGAAGAGAGCTACTTTTGGCCACACACAAGAATGAGCTTCTCATTCACTTTTCAACTTTATATACAAAACCCTAAATCCCTTTTGGGCGGTCATCCCCTTTTTCCCTTTTTTACATGGCCGGCCATAGCCTAGGCCCTTTTTCCCATTGTCCTTCTATCTTCCTAGCTTCCTTTCCGCTGCCCGTCTACATTTACAATTTGCACGGGTGAGAGCCCAGCGCTCTTTTACAAGATTTCAGGGTGCGCCTTTTTATTTTAAAATGCGCCTTTCCCCTTTTGCCTTTGCCTTGGACTTTTAAGGTTGCCCTGGCGCTTTTGGACTTTTCTCCCTTTCTTTCTTCAATCGGGCTACCTTTTTTCCGCCTTTGCCCTGCGTCTTTTCCACTTCTTTTTGCTTTCTTCATGTTGGGGTTAACAACAATCTAAGAGAATCAGACGCCATTACAGAACACTGCAAAAAATTCTATCACTGCAAAAAACACAGCTTCAGCCTCACAAGGGCAAATCTGCAAAACTGACGAAAGTGGTATTTGACCACACAGTCACTTCCTAGTGACGATTTTGCATCAACAGGCAACAAGGATGATTCTGTAACTCCCAATGTCTCTGCACACAGGCATACAATGCAGTTTCTACAGTAACTTTTCACCGACCTGTAGAATAACAGGGCCTTTTCTTGAGTGCGTGCGGAAAACTTTTGCCTCCAAAACAGGCATCGAAATGGCCTCGAATAAAAAAAACAGGGCAACCAAGGGCTAAAGACCTTTCCTATAGCATATACTGTCCTCTTGCTACATCGTGAAGGGTCTCTCAATCCGAGACAATGTACTCTTGCACTTTTCGGCTGTGCTACATGTGCTCCCAAACTCAAAAAATGAAAGTAACACTCGTTCTCTTACCAGAACACCGCGAACTTGGTTTGCTTTCTTGAGCTCCTTACCATGAACCAGGCTATGATACCATGTCAAGATTGTGGGAGAGAAGGAAAGAGTCTCCCTTGTAGCTTTCTCACTTACACAATGGGGGAATACACACAAAGGTGGAGGCTGAAAACAGTTTTCCTCTTCTTAGTTGTGTAAGCCAAAAAGAACTCTAGTACAAAGAAATAGAAGAACCCTATATATGGGTCTCAAACCAAACTCAACTAACTAAGGTGGCATACTAACTGAGCCACGAACTAGAGTAGATAAGGATAGCTTTCATCTAGCTATTATTCATGGGCGGTGTACCAACCACATCTGCAGCTAACAAGTCGGTGACATAAATGCACAACGGTCACCCTGGCATATCACGAGTGGAGCTCGATATCTCAACATAAAGTGGGTCTCTTTTTCTCTTCTCCTTCCTTGTTCTTGTGCTTATGTTTGAGAGAGGGAGTGTGAGAGTGTAAGTGAGTGAGTGAGTGAGGGTGAGGGACCATGGTGGAGAAACTCTCCATCTTCTCCTCTCTTCTTCTCTTCTCTTCTCTTCTCTTCTCTTGTCTCACGCACACGATTATGGAGGATGGAGTTGGAGGTAGAGGATTGAGCTTGCTTGAGCTCACATCTCGGATCATGGAGCTATCAGAGTGCTTGAGGGAGGAGGCTACTCAATTGGGCATCAAGGTAAGCTCACCACACTCATAGGATCGACAGTGCATACGGCTATGTGAGAGGTAGCCATAGCATTCGGCTTGAAACACTTGAAGCAATAAGTGGTTCGAGGGTCTTAGCATTCAAATGAAGGCTCCTACATTTTGGTTCCATTGCCGAGATGACAAATTCAAGCTTTGAGTGCTTGCGTGCTTTGAATATCAAGCATTGAAGTAGGGTTATCAGTTCTTGAGATAGGTAGGAAGCGAGGGAGTTGAAGAGGTACTCGATCTCCTTTGTAAGTAAGTTTTTCTAATTTTTTGGATTTAGGGAAGTAGATTGGAGTAGTGTGAATTGTTACTTGTGATTTGAATGGATTTAGGTAAGAAAATATTTAAAGAAAAAACATAGAAATACACCATAGGGTGTCTGTTGTAATAGTAGGCTCAGAATAGGGAAAAAAATAGGGAAAAGAGAGTTTCAATGCATAAGAGAGAAGAAGGGGAGTGGAAGATTGAATAACCAGGGGTTTGAGAAGCCAAGAGGGCAAAGAGAGAGCTCATTTGTATGCATTCAGTTGAGAGAGAGAGATTGACAGGAAGAGAGAGAGGTGCATGGTGGCAGGACCATAGATCCGTTCACATTGATTTGCATTCTTGTATTCCTGAGCCCTCTAGGTATGTTCTGGATGTTGCTTGATGCTTGTTGATTAGTGTCAGCACCTTGGTTGCAATCATTAGTAAGGTGTGAGTAGGGTTTTTTAGGATTTTTCATCATTTGATAGTAGCTCGTCACCGCACTTGGATGGTGACCGCAAGCCTCAGACCACTGAGTCTTGAGCAAGCTTAGACGTCAGAGTCACTAGTGTCCATTTGGACAACTTGAACTTGAACCACCACATTCGAACAAGACAACTTGGCCTCGAACGGCCTTGGACGACCAAGTTTGGGCCTTGGATGGCCACCCTTTGGACACTCAAACATTCAGATACTCAGATTTGGCTCACCCGGCCATGTGTCATTCGCACAATAGGACTTGGCCATTCAACCCATTTGACCCATCTAATAATTGCACCTCATATTGTTTTTGACACTTGAAGTGCACTTGAAAGCTGAAAGCATGATTTTACACCGTGCATGAAAAAAAGCACCACACACACATTAAGTATACATAAGTTGAGGGCTGGTTGCAATAGGAAGGAACGCACCAAGACATACTAAGCAAATTGAACCCACTAATAAGAGTACAAACCAGTAATAAGAAGAAAACTAAAAAACCATGGACAAATACATGGAGAGGACCAAATCATCACATGGCCAAGCAAAGGAAAGGCTCGCTAGGATTAGGAATACGTCCCTGGCCAACTTAGTTGACCTCATAGATGCTCTAGTGGGTCGAGAGGCAACTACCATGGCAGGTACTAGCCGAAATGAGAATAGCCTAGATTTGGACCTTGACCTCACTATGGCTGAGCACCCGACAACATTCAATGACTTGTCACATAATACAAGCAGTAAACGAGGATAACACACCATGGAAATTCACTAGCAAACGTTGTAGTTGACCTTGAGGAAGAGAGAAGACTGGCATGGATGGCATTGCAAATTATAGTTAAGAGCGAAAGGTTCAGAGTCTACGTTAGGAGAGGGAACTCAATGAGATTCATAGGATCCTGGCCATATTGGGTAGGAATAGAATGGGAGATAATGGCGATAAGGAGAGAATTCTAGAAGTCGATCTTACACTAAGCGAGCTACTCACCAAGAGATTGCTAGATATTACTAGCACCGAGTAGAGTAGGGTAGCCTTAGCGGCATCATTATTAGCTAGGTTGAGAGTTAACCCAAATACTAGAAGTTAAAAAAAATACTCATCGTTGCAAAGCAACTTGATAAATACCAGGCAGGGAATGACCCCTACAGCTTGTTGAGCAATTTGAGAAAATGTGTGAGGTGAATAATCTCATGGACCTCGCTTAGTGAGCACACGCATTCGGTCTGTGCCAAGGAGACAAGGGATGGACTTGGTTCACTAGCCTAGATAACGTTGAGCATAATGACTTCACCCAACTGAAAGATCTCTTCATCAAGAGATTCTCGGAGGAAGGATACTCTGATAACCTCATTGTTAAGCTAATGAATGTCAGCCAAAAGAGCGAGGACATACGGCACTACATTACCCATGTAAGGAGCCTCTATAAGAGGATACCTGCAACTGAGCGGCCCAACAAGGGAGTGATCTCAAATGTGTTTATTAATGGGATTCGTAATGAAGAGCTATATAAGGCCCTGACAAGCAACTCGAACATGTAGAGAGACATGCTTGCAAGAGTCTTCAAGGAAGCTATACGAGTAGATGACTTGCTTAGGGAGAGAAGCTCTCAGATGGCACATCAGGATAGCAATGCAATTAGGAACACTAAGAGAGTGGCAACAACTAGTGAAAATGAGTAGTTGTCGATGAACAGGAGAAAGAGAAGAATATTGACCAAACCCAAGCTATAGCTGATCTGAAAGCAGAGGTGGCTGACCGGCCAAAGACCAAGCCACTTTTACCCAGGTTGTCAAGGCAACTCCTAGGAGTTGTTGGATTAAATAAGTAATATTGGTAACTAATTTTTATGATTTACTTTAGTCTTCCTCAATATTTACGACACTCGTTCGTAGTAGTCCAACTAATTTAATATCGAAAACTCGGTAAGTTTACTTAATCTTCCACTTCGTCTCTATTTCTATACTAAACACTTAAATACTAAAACTAGGATTTTTATCCTTTGGGAATTAACTTCAAAGCATAAACCCAATAGTTCTATCTAATTCCTTTTATTATCAAATCAACTAACATTCCTCAAACCCATAAACTCTAGTTTTCTTTTTTTTAATAATATTTTCCTTGTCCAATATTGGTATAACTTAATACCTTGTCAACACTTTTAATTTGCATAAAGTTAAACACATCATATTTTATATTAATAATATTCAAATAGATAACATCGAATAAATTTTCTTTTTCTCTGACCCCAAGAACTTTTCATTAAACATCCAAAATTATATTCTTAGGTTTTCTATAAAAGATCCTAATTTTTGGTTGAATTAAAAACATGATTTTTATCAAAAAATAATTTAATATTCATCTAAAATAACTATTTTTTATTTTTAAGATATAGTAAATAAAATTTAAAAAAATTTGAAAAAAAAATTAGAATACTTTCAGTAGTACATACTTTATTAAAACAATATCACATCTCATAATTGTTTAACCAAATATTTTATAAAAAAATTATCTAGACCATTTTAAGCTATTTTAACGTTTTTTTATTTTTAAAATAAAAATCATGCCTACATAAATTCTCAAAACTATCCAGATTTGAAATTAAGATTCAAAGACATTTTATAAAAATTCCAAACCAAAGAGATATTTATGCAAAATTATTTTTTTATGTTAAATGAGTTAGGGCACTTACGTAAAGTATGAAAATCGTAATTGCGTCTTTGGGAGCCGTGTCCTTTGCAGTCCAGCAAAGGGGAGTCTATCCAATTGTTCCCAATGGTGAGCTCATCATTTCCCCTCTCCCAAGAGATCAATTGGCCAATTACATTGTTGCCATAGAAATAGCAAATTGTAACTCTTTTAAGACTTAATCTTGATTAAGTCCAAGCTTACGAGTTTAGCCTCCATGGTTTTATGTAGATGACTAAGAAAGAAGAGAAGAGAAAAGCTCCAAAATGGAGATAGAAGGAGAAGACATGGCAATGGCTATGGGATAGGCATTAGCTTCAATTCTCTCTTCTTGCCCTCTCCAACTTTATTTGTTTCTTCAAATCCTCTTGCTTGGATAGCTTGAATTGATGGCGCTGCCTTCAGGATGATAGCGTCCCCTTCTTGATGATGGTGCCCTCCTGCTCTTTAGTTTGCTCTCTCTCCCTCTTTATAGGCTCTTTATAGGATGGTACCCCCTCCTCTCTTTCTCATGAGTCTTCAACTTCCACTAACTCCTCCCCTTCCTCTTCTCCAATTGGCCTTTGGACTTCCTCTCCCTTTCCTCTTCCTCTTCCACTTAGCATTTTCCCCTTCCTCTTCCTCTTCCACCAACATTTGACCTTTTTATTGCATGTTTTGTTTGTAAATACATTTATAAACAATAATGTAAGTGAGCATTTTTCTCCATACTCCAATCTCTAAGTTGCACATCAAATTGGTGGCAAGTGTATGGATGATTACTATAACTCAATATTGATTTGTATTTATTTCTTGATGGATAAGTAACCATGTTAGTATCTTGTCACATTAACTTAAATACTCATGGTCCACTAATTGTTATATCCATGTCATTAACTCCACTTACTCGAAAACAATCCCTTCTAATTAGATAAAACTATCGAATTCTACTTGGTATTTTCCTAAGTCCATCCTCTAGCACAAAACTCCTTCAAAATAGGATTTTTGAGTTGCCGGAATGCAGAGACACGTCCTCCAAAGATGAAATTACGATCGCATCTACATTAAATTAATGTGAAAAGTTTGTAACAATGTGCCAATTGTATACAAATTTTCTAAGAAAATTTGCAATGTTAGGCATTGTTTCTAGGTGTTGTCATTTCTCCCCCACTTAATTGTGAAGTGTCCTCACGAGTACAACTACATCACCAACATCGAGTATCATGAACATCGCTACCATGAGCACTGCGACACCACCTCAAAAGGAAAATATACTCTCCCTCTCTTAATTGCGAAGCGTCCTCGTGAGCACAGCTACAAGAAGTGCCAAAACCACACAAAGAAAACTAGTAGACATTAAAAAGTTAGGAAAACATTTACTAGTGTCATATTATAAATCCTGCAAAGCAAATATTCAATTAAGTTTTGTAAAAATTTTTGCATACTAAAATTCCCTTACTCACTCACCCCACTTAAGTGCATAACATAGCTTCATCCAGTGCATAGAATATACCAACTAGGAAGCTTTCTAGAGCCACTAAACAACAATAATCTCTCTACGCAAGAAAATGCCACACTACTATCCTATTAGGAATAATGCTTCCAAAATAGCCTCACGGATAAGGTCCATGCTTAACAAAGAATCCAAACAAAGCAAGCTAACATTATGACACCAAATAGGATGCCGATGGTTTAGTTGCTAACCCTCCATGTTCTACTAGAACAATTAGTCAATTGTCCCTAACTTCCAATGTCCAGAGTTTTGTTTATTTGTTTTTTGAATGACAATGGCTTTCTTTTAATGCCAAAAGAGTATATACATTGATTCTCCATCCCAAAAGGTCCCACCCCAAAGAGATGCAAGGTATCGGATGCAAAGCACCTGTCAAGGAAATCCCTACAGCCTGCCAGGACCTCAGAGGCGATGGTTATCTTCTTTTGATATTTTTTTTTGTTCCTTTAACCCTGTAGCCTCAGGGCTTTTTTTCTTTCTTTCTTTCCTCTTTCTTTTTTCCTTTCTTCTTTTCTCTTATTTTTCTTCTTTTCTTCCAAACAATGAATATATAGACTCTTTCGAACATTTATTACTAAGAATTGGAATTTAAGTGGTTTTTTAAAAAAAATAAAGGAGCAACTAGAAAGCTAAGAATGCATCACCTAATTGAACGGTTACACATGTCAGCTCAACAACTTCGCTCGAGGAATCTAATCTAGCACATAATACTAGTCACTCTGGCTAGGCAAATGATAAGCAAAGATACTCATCAGTTCAACATCTTTCATCCACGCTACTCCTAGTCAAAATTTCGTGGAGAGAACCTTGTTATTCAGCTATCCCCACATATCGCTAGAAAAGCGACAAAAAGATAGGGAAAAACTCTATTGGATTCCCAATCAAACTTCCATACAATGAAATTCACTATGTCATACACACACGTCACCCCCCTTTCAATCACTCCCTTATGCTAAAGTCCCATCCCATATGGGTGGACTCTCACATAGGTTTATATATTTCTTACGGTGTATTTGTGTTTGAAAAATTTGAGGTTTGTGTTTCTTTTGTAGGTATTTAGGTTTGGAAAACTCTAAATTATTTCAATCAAATTATATTTTTAACTTTCCCTTATTTCAAATGAGTATAAATAGATAAATTAAATATGAAACAACTTGTTATGTACATGGATATTGCAACTTCAAGATAATTGTGAAGATAATAACGTAGTGATTCACAAATTGCAACAATCATCAAACACTACAAGATATAGGCCTTATATCGACATTAAAAACGACGAAAATATAAATAACAAAATTTACTCCCGTCGTCGCAAGAAGCGTCGTTATTGGCGATGCCATAGAACAGTCAGTACACTTTGCGACGCTAATAATGACGCATGCAAGTAAATTTACAATGCTAATAACAACGGTAATAGGGAAAAAAAAAATTGTGGCAAGGCAGCAAACTGCCCTGTCACATATAGCTCTGTGTACTTTATTTGGGCCATACAAAATAGTTTTTGCACTGTGTACAATGCCCATGTAAACAAAAACAAAGTGTACTGAAATCATAACACTGATACATGAAATAAATACATTATTGCATAATGAAAGCGACTGGTATAATCATGACAAGATATCACTACTACATAGAAAATGTCTACACAGATCAGGCAGCCAAAAAAGAAGGGTGTGTGAGTTCTAGGGATCCAAGGGCGAGCTACATATCCTTGCCATTTAAAAGCTCATCCCTCCACAAAGGAGCATCGAACGGACTTTGCAAAAAAAGAAACTACACATCAGCCCACCATACAATAATGCATTCTAGTTAAGCATGGTAACTATGGACAAGAAAGATGAGTGACTTACAGGGCCGCCGCATCTATACAATTGATCGATCAATGTGGTGAGACCGTGCCTCTCTACATATCAAGTCTCAAGGCCGGTCTGATCGCGATTTGTAATGGAGTGCTGCAAAGAAAAAAAAATACTAACTATTAGAAACATGATTGTCAGTACAAAGGATATTGCAAAAAAATAAGCAAGCAAAACAAAACAAAAACTTACAAAGTCCTCTAGATATGTCCTGTGGCCGCCACTCCCAAGATGATGGACCACTCCGGTCTCTAGTCGTGCCCTCGCCACCTCGCACTATTGCCTCCAACGTCTTGGAGAATCTGTAGCCTTCTCCCTTAGTCGGTGCCAATCGTCCGCGTCTAGCCACTTAGGCTTTGCAGCCCCACTCTTCAGTGCCTTGTGTGCATCCAATCGTCTGTGTGACATATATGCACGCATGCAGTCCATCATCCAGCCCGTAGAAAATCTATCTGATGTGGCTGGAATTGGAAACTTCTCATGCAAGGATGCTATTATGTAGTCCTTGCTCCCCTCAGGTATGTTTTTCCAATGATCTAAGACGTTGTATTGAAAAACTTGTTGGCACAACTCTCTCATGCGAGCCATCACTCTCCTCCCCTCATCATTCATGATGATGGCTCTTGACCTATCATCGACAAGATAGGCATATCCCTCTAGGATATGCCTAAGATGGGTCCTCTCCTGCCTGCGTCCACGCTCCTCAGCATATCCAGGAGACCGTTGTACATCCGGTGTACCGACTAGGGTAGTATCTATCGGAGTAGCACCCATAGGGATGCCACATGCAGACTGCTGAGCAAAAGCCAGAGTAACTGGAGTAGACGTCCCCACAGGTGTGACAAATCCTGGAGGTGAGGCAACTCCAATAGAACGACGAGACGGAGACACCGCGTCCGTGCCTCCACAACATCACTCTCCCTGAAACTACCACGAGAGCAAGGAGTCGCACCTGTATCCTATGCCGACCGTGGGCTCACTGCCTCTGTATCTCTATAGCATCCCCCTGACCCTAAAGCACTCCCTCCCTCTGGCCCAAGTCTAGAGCGTCGACCTCATCTGCTCAAAGCTAAAGCATATGATCGTGCCCAAGTAGATCTAGTAGAGTGGCCTGACGATGTCCGAGACAACTCCTGGTCTGCCATGTCTCTAAATCTCTCCATCTGATCTGGAGACATGCGCATGAAGATATCCTGCTACTCCTCATCGCTCATCCCTCGACTCATCTTGAAAAGGTTACCTGCACAGGTAGAAAATGATGTTAGCATAATCAATTTAAATCATACAAAGCACGGTCATATAAATCTTAAAAAAATGATCTCACTTAAAATGCATATCTTATGTACCCTTATAAGCGATTAGTCAACAAATTGAGTAAGTGGATGCTCCAAGTATGAAGTATCCTATGGTCCCATGTCAATCTCTTGACACAACTCCGCATACATTGAAAGGTCGATAGACATGTCACCATAAAAGGATGAGTCCATCTTGTTCTCAAAGAATGCTTGGACTCCTGTATTTCCATCATTGTTAGCCAATGCTGGCTCCTCTACATACTCCAAGCTTTCGTGGCCTCCATCCCTTGCAATATCAACCCCTTTATTTGCATATTGTCCTCATCTATGCTTGGAACATCGCTTTGATCATATACTCTCGCACTTCGGGGAGCTGAAGGTATAACATACCGCCATCGAGGTTGTTAGGGGATTTCGATAGAATATTATCTGTTCACAAACGCGTACAAGAGAGATTAAACTATTGTGACATGTACCATGTCATAATACAATTAACAAACAAATGAGTTCATGCACCTGTTCACAATGGGCGGGCAATACAAAGGCGTCACGCAAATCCGTTCATTTTTTTTTGGAAACTATTTTGAGAAATCCAGATGGACCGCATCGAACTGTTGCTCCAACTCCTTCAAGTACCACTTTGAACCACTGCACATGGAATAGTATCATGGAGAAGCTACGATAATCCACTGTAACAATACTTTGTAAGTTCCCAAAATACTCCATCTCATCTATAACCATGTTTGGATTCGTTACTCATCGTCGGCTCTCCTGCTCGAACCTTGCCATGATACCACAGTCCATTGTGGAGTGCATTTTGTTAATACACTCCATGTGAAAATGTCGTCCCCGCGACTACACTACTATATATTTTGTATTGTACATTGAAACACTCAAATTAGTTGTCGCATATAAAATATAGATACGAAAAATCCTAAACACGTCATCACCTTTGGACTACATCCCCTCGAGAATTTCCACTCCTCCATTGAGAGCTCTGTCCCTTCGCGAGATGCTGCGATCAAAGCTCCATGCAACCATCGTGTTGACATGAACCGTGGAATCTACTCCATGCCCTCAAGATATTGAATCGGCTGATGGTACTTACTACGTCAAAATTCAGATCACGCTTTCTCTCGATCTTGCCTAGTGATTTAGTATTTGGTGAGCCACGTCTCCATAGAGGCATGGTGCAATATACAAAAGCGATTCACCTTCTCCTCCATTGCAGCATCCATTCTTTTTTCTATCCCATTTTCAACCACCACATCTCCGGTCAGTCTATCATGGTCCTTCAATGACCATAGCATTTTGTTGTTTGGATCCATTGTTGGTAGCCATTGTGAAATATGTACTAGCGCCTTAGACACCAACCAACCTTCAGCCATGCTACCTTCTGGCCGAGCTCATTGTCGCACAAAGTCTTTCAGGGTTTTCATGAAGCGCTCCAAGAAGAACATCCATCGCATATGGATAGGTCCAGCAATCTCCACTTCATCTACAAGATGCACAAGAATGTGGATTTGTATCGTGAGCATGCTAGTAGGCATATATTTCTCAAAGAGACAGACCGTCTCCACTGTTCCCTGCCTCGCGGATTCAATAGAGGACGTCTTAATCTCCTTCTATGAGATCCATTGCACCAAAGTCGACAACCTGTAAATGGCCCCATGTATTTTTGGAGTAAGGCATCCTACGATTGCGATCGGTAGTACAAACTGCCACAAATGAGAAAGCATTATGAACAATGGCGTACGTACAAGTTACCTGAACAACTCGATCACACTCGCATCGCTCCACTCGTATTTTTCTTGCACACTTAGGAGTGCAAGTAGTGTCTTCAGGCGAGATACTCGGCACCCATCATATAATGGTATGGATGCTTCCTCTCTAAGCGGAGCAGAAGTCTTGACATCCATGGGAATCAATGCATCGATCATTGCCTCCATTTCAGGCTCCAAGATTGTAGGTAGGTCTGGAAGGCTGCCTGTCTCCTTTGGTATTGATGCTATATATTGGGTAGTTACTTCCAAGTGGTGGATTGACTCATGCACTCCATCCATCACACACCCACAAACTCTTCTAACTGGCCGCAAAGGGTGCACTCCTCCTTGGGACGAGACGTCACCTCCCTAGATAGAAAATTTGCCAGCCATACCCAATCTTCTTGTATATGATATTCAATTAGCTTGCGAGTACAATGTATGATTGATATTAACTTTTCTTACCATTTGCTAAAAATCTACAATCGCCTTATCAATGATCTTAGATTGAAACTCGTTGAAGCATCGTACGTGCTCTATAGACAATCGATGTTTTCGTCTAATTGCCATCTTGCATTGAGAGCAAGGACATGGGACACATTGATTAAGATACGCCTCGCAATCTTGAACAACAAGACCTTCATTGTTTTCCATTTTGTCTAGGTCATGACAAACAATTTGTTTTTGTTATCATTCTTTTTTATTTCTTAAATTGTTCTCCTCTCCTTCTATCTCTCTCTCTCTCTCTTTCTTTTTCTTTATTACGTTGTATGTTTATTCCCTCTCTCTTGTTCCTTCTTCTTTTTTCTCTTCCTCCCCCTCTCTCATTTTCTTTAACGATCACGGCTACGACTACGATGAAGACCACGACCACGACTACGACTACGACCACGACCATGACCACGGCCACGACCACAACCACGACCACAACCACGACCACGACTACGAAAACGATGACCATGACCATGACCATGACCATGATTATGACCACGACTACGACCACGACCACGACCACGACCACGACCACGACCACGACCACGACCACGACCACGACCACGACCACGACCATGACCACGACCACGACCACGACCACGACCACGACCACGACTACGACTACCATGACCACAACTACCACGACCACGACCACGACCATGACCACGACCACGACCACGACTGTGACCACGACCACGACCAGACCGCAACCACAACCGCGACCACGACCATGACCACAACCATGACTACGACTACGACTACGACTACTTATATAGAGAGGAAGAGAGAGATAAGAGTTAGGGAGAGAGTAAAGTTAGAGAAGAAGAGGAGAGAAGTGAGAGAGATAGAAATAGAAAGAGAGATAGAGAGAGAAAAGAGATAGGGGGAGAGAAGGATTTAGGGAGAGTATAGGAAGAGAGAAAAGAGATAGGGAGAGAGAAGGATTTAGGGAGAGTACAGGAAGAGAGAAAGAGGGAAGATTAAGGGAGAGAGAAGGGTTGAGAGAAGAGAGAGATCTGACTAGAGCATTTGACACCCATAGCCAACACACCGTGGAGAACACAAGCACAAATTGACATTGACTTATGGCAAGAAAATCCACCACAAAACAATAGTTATAATACTCGAGGTAGGATTTCAAAGTCTTACTGATTTCAATCGGTCATGGATGTCATACTATGGGTAGGTTGCACTCACTAAGAATAGAATTGCCTATGGGATGTACAATCTCTATGAGGGCATGAGATTGGGATCTCCATAGATACCAAAGCATGATTTCTATCTTGATGGTTGCATATATACTACTACTACTCATGGAAGAAACCTTAAAATAGTTATTATGCTCAAATATATGCTTGTTAGAGCATAAATTTGTTCCTAAGACTATTCTAAGGATGAAAGAGGGTTAATGATAAAAGAGTATCCTTCCTTGCAAGTGATATTATATTATATTTTTTAATTAAAGTTAATAGTTGAAGATGAGTTTCCTAAGAGATCTTGTGGTGATGAACATAAGGGACAATCTAGAAGTTATACAGAAACAAACCTTTACTACCTAGGCTACTTATCACTTAATATACTACCAGGACTAGTAACTTTAAATAATGTGATAAATAAAGTACAATGATATACTTGGGATGGAATTTTTTATCTTTAGTACTAGTTATTATTGTACTTAACATAACAAGGGTAAGTTATTGTGGATCGCATCTTCTTTTGCGAAGCATATGAATGATATTGTTTTAGTTTTTTGTATTTGTCTTTTTAAGAAGAGATTGATTTTTATGGAATATCCAAAGTTATTTTTGGATTTAGCTATGAAAAATGAATGTTTTTCTAACTGATAGGCTGATTGCCTTCGTTGTATACTTCTACAAAAGTTCTTGTGCCCTCATAGGTGGATATTCGGTTACACACTAAACCTCCCCCAAGGTTAGTGGCTAGATCCTTTCACCAAGGGGATAGTTTGAGCGTGGTGGAGGCTAGGACAAGCCCCATGTATGAGAGGTCTCTTTGTAGGCATGCCATTATGCTAGGAGGTGCAAGTGTGCTAGGGTTCTCTAGCCATATATCCCTTAGGTTTGTTGAGGATCGGCCTAACCCCTATGAGCCTAAGATGAGCTTATTGTAAGGTCTTATTTCCTTTTCTCTCTTTCTCTCCCTCTCTCATTTCCTCTCCCTTCCTCCCTTTTCTCTCTTTCTCTCCCTCTCTCATTTTCTCTCCCTTCCTCACCCTCACCCTCTCTTTCTCTCTTTCCCTATTAGATTTAATGATTTTTCTCTTTTTTTCTCTCTCCTCTCCCTCTCTCATTTCCTTTTCTCTCTCTCCTCTCCCTCCCTCACCCTCACCCTCTATTTCTCTCTTTCCTTATTATGTTTAACATCTTTTTGCCCTTTTTCTCTCTCTTCTCCTCTCATTTTTTTCTCTCTCCTCTCCCTCTCTCATTTCCTTTTGCTCTCTTCCTCTCCCTCTCTCATTTCTTCTCCCTCCCTCGCCCTCACCCTCTCTTTCTCTCTTTCCCTATTATGTATAACATTTTTTCTCTCTCCTCTCCACTCATTTTTCTCTCTCCTCTCCCTCTCTCATTTCCTTTTGCTCTCTTTCTCTCCTTCTCTCATTTCTTCTCCCTCCCTCACCCTCTCCCTCTCTTTCTCTCTTCCCTTATTATGTTTAATGTTTTTTCTCTCTTTTTCTCTCTCATCTCCCTCTCTCATTTCCTCTCCCTCCCTCACCCTCACCCTCACCCTCTCTTTCTCTCTTTCCCTATTATGTTTAACATCTTTTCTCTCTCCTCTCCTTCTCTCATTTTTCTCTCTCCTCTCCCTCTCTCATTGCCTTTTGCTCTCTTCCTCTCCCTCTCATTTTTTCTCCCTCCTTTACCCTCTCCCTCTCTTTCTCTCTTTCCCTATTATGTTTAATGTTTTTTCTCTCTTTTCCTCTCCCTTCCCCTCTCTTTCTCTCTCCCTCCCTCTCCCTCTTTTTCTCTCTTTCAATGTTTCCCTCTCCCTCCTCCTCCCCCTCCCCCTCCCCCTCCCCCCTCTCTCTCTCTCTCTCCCTCCCTCTCCCTCTCTCATTTCCTCTCCCTCCCTCTCCCTCTCCCTCTCCCTCTCTTTCTCTCTCATTTCCTCTCCCTCTCTCAATACACACGGATTATACCAAAAACAAGTAAAAGAGAGAGAGAAAACTCCCTCTCCCTCTCTCATTCTCTCCCTCCCCCTCTCCCTCTCCCTCTCTCATTTCCTCTCCCTCCCTCTCCCTCTCCCTCTCTTTCTCTCTCATTTCCTCTCCCTCTCTCAATACACATGAATTATACCAAAAACAAGTAAAAGAGAGAGAGAAAACATAAAAGCAAAGCAAGAATGGACAATGCACTCACCGTAAAGACTCGAAGAAGGGTTTGGCGGCTCCTCTTTGTGACGACGGCTCCTTTTCGCCCTCCGTACACCTCCTCCTTTTCTTTGTAAACGGCGGCGGCGGTAGCAGTGAGAAGCCTTCTTTCTCTCTTTCTCTCCCTCTCAACAAGATGATCGCTCTCCTTCTCGCTCTCTCTTTCATGAATGCGCGAAAAATGACGCGCTCCCATTTCGGCCCGCATTTTTTTTCTCTGGGTACCGTCGCTATTTGCATCGCTATTAGCGACGCAAAGAGTGATGCCGCTATTTGTCGTCACTAACTTGCATCGCTATAGCCTCATATCCTTGTAGTGAAATCTACACAGAACTCAACCAATATAACCACTAACCCATTAATATGTTAGATCAATAAGGAGTGAAACTCCTTTGAAAATCGGCCATCTAGTCAAACTGCCTTGTAATGAGCTCCTAGCACTGAAGGAGTATCCCAACCGTGCGTGCAACTAACTACCTAACTATATGAAGACTAACTAAACTAAAGTGCACGAAAACCTAAAATGTAAACGTATCAATCAAACCAAAAGTGTTTTTATTTTTATTTTTATTTGTTTTTTTAATAATAAAAATATTTTAAAGGATTATTTTTTTGTATGTTTTTATTTATTTTTTCTTTATTTGGGATGAGATAATACAACCTCTGGCATATTTTGCATATTGATATTAGTGGATTTAGATTGGACTCGTTGATAACCAACTAGTGGTCCTTTAGAACAATGATACATCTTCTGCATAGTTTCATTGAAGCACTTAAAGGGATGATACAACCAAAGAGCACTAGTAGGTTTTTTTCCTCGAGTTTCTAGTTCAAAAAGACACTTAAACTTATCTTTTCTCCAAAACTGATTAGTCTTGTCATATTCGTCCCACTGGTTCTTATCTATAGGTAAGGCTTGTTTCATATGTAACTTCCTACTACTAAATTCCGACCTCCGTTCCTCTAAACACAACTCTAAAAGTGAAATTTCATCTAGATATTGCCTTTCTCTAAATTGAAAATCTACCTTTTCCTTTTGTAACTCAGTAATTTTGTTCATTGCTTCATTTATAGTGGTCATTGCTGCCTCACATTCTACTTCCAAAGTCTCATTTAATTCTCTAATGATCCTATCATAATTACCAGGATGTTCACTAGATGTTTGTGCAAACCTATGCAAGCTTGAAGCTGAGTCATCCTCATCATCATGTGATATTGGTCTTTGATTTGGTTTGCACCTATTCCTACTCCTCCTTTCTCTTTCCTTTCTTTCTAACTAGTGACAATAGGTTCTTTTAGCTTTATATGGCAATTGTTCAAATCCAAAGGGCAGAGTATTTTCCTCATAAGGGAAAACAGAAAAAACCCTACTCTCAGGCATGCCATTATTATTCTCAGTAACGTCAAATTCTTCCATATTCTCCAGAGAGGTTGTTGAGATGTCATTTACATTAAATGTCATAGTCATCTCTTCCTCTTACAATTCATCCATAGAAACTACTTCTGCCTTGCTATACATAAAAAACACATCTTCTTGATCATTTTCCTCCTGATCCATGGATAATCGGAAATATATTTCAAGCGAATCATCAAAGTATTCCGCTTTCCCTGTAGAAAGCATTAAGCAATCTAGGGTTGTATCTTCAAATATAGACAACCAATGAGTAATCTCACTATCTGAATCATTGTCTGATGAAAATGTTACAGCATATTCACCAATACCCATCTGTTCTACCTTATGAGACTGATGTACTATATTTACCTCCACTCTGCTTTTGTTGGGCGGTGTGTTCTAAATAACAAGGCATAAGGCCCTTCATTATCGGTCCTCTCCATTTCTGAATCATAAAAATCACTGTTGGATTTCTCATCCACTTTACTAACCATCTCATCTCTTGACTCTTTCAAAAATCCTTTTGAAATAACTTGTATTTTAACCTGATCATTTTGAGGGCCAATCACAATCGAACCTTTATACCAATCCTGAGTGCACTTTGTTGAGATATCGAGCTCCACTCGTGATATGCCAGGGTGACCATTGTGCATTTATGTCACCGACTTGTCAGTTGCAGATGCGGTTGGTACACCGCCCATGAATAATAGCTAG
Source organism: Lygodium microphyllum (assembly GCF_053477565.2). NCBI lineage: Eukaryota > Viridiplantae > Streptophyta > Polypodiopsida > Schizaeales > Lygodiaceae > Lygodium > Lygodium microphyllum. Next base: position 79,831,767 of record NC_141150.1, on the reverse strand, counting down.
ATGACAGCTATCCTTACCTACTCTAGTTCGTGGCTCAGTTAGTATGCCACCTTACTTAGTTGAGTTTGGTTTGAGACCCATATATAGGGTTCTTCTATTTCTATGTACTAGAGTTCTTTTTGGCTTACACAACTAAGAAGAGGAAAACTGTTTTCAGCCTCCATCCTTGTGTGTATTCCCCCATTGTGCAAGCAAGAAAACTACAAGTGAGACTCCTTTCTTCTCTCCCACAATCTTGACATGGTATCAGAGCCTTGTTCGTGGTAAGGAGCTCAAGAAAGCAAGCCAAGTTCACGGTGTTCTGGTAAGAGGACCAGTGTTGCTTTCATTTTTCTGTTTTGGGAGCAAGTCTCTGCAGGTAGCACAGCCGGAAAGTGCAAGAGTGCATTGTCTCAAATTGAGACGCCCTTCGTGGTGTAGCAAGAGGGCAATATATGCTGCGGGCGAGGGCTTTAGCCCTCGGTTGCTCTGTTTTTTTGATTTGAGGCCATTTCGGGGCCTATTTTGGAGGCGGAAGTTTTCTGCACGCACTCAGAAAAAGGCCCTATTTTATGCTGTGCGACCACTGTTCTACAGGTCGATGAAAAGTTACCACAGAAATTGCATCATATGCTTGTGTGCAGAGACATTGGGAGTTACAGAATCATCCTTGTTTCCTGTTTATGCAAAATCGTCACTAGGAAGTGACTGTGTGGTCAAATACCACTTTTGCCAGTTTTGCAGATTTGCCCTTGTGAGGGTGAAGCTGTGTTTTTTTTGCAGTGACAGAATTTTTTGCAATGTTCTGTAATGGCGTCTGATTCTCTTTCATAGATTGTAACTAAAAAGCTTGACAAGAACAACTTCCAAGCATGGAAGTTTAGAATGACGAATTTCCTTATGAGAAAAGGATATTGGGAATTTGTTGCAGGAAATGAAGAAGAACCAGTTCTTCCTGATGTTCCCAATCTACAGCAAATGGAGGCATTTAAAGCATGGCATGAGAGAGCCAGGAAAGTTATGTACTGGCTGTCTATCAATATTTCAGACTCTATGATTGTGCATATTCAGGATGCAAGTACGCCAAAGGAGGCATGGGATACTTTGTCAAAAATGTATAGCACAAATACGCAAGCCAGGAAAATGCAGCTCAAGCAAGAGTTGCATAATGTGCAAAGAGAAAGTATGAGCATCAATGACTACCACATGAAGGTGAAGAAGATTGCAGATGCACTTGCTTCCATTGGGTCGCCCAGTGGAAGATGATGATTTAGTTTCTGTGACCTTGAATGGTCTAGGAAAGGATTATGCACAGTTTTGGACATCCATTTCAGTTCTTGAAAGATTTCCTGATTTTGAGGAGTTGATTGCTCTTCTAATTTCTGAGGAGCAAAGAAATGGTGGTGCATCTTCTTCAGGAGGAACTTCAAAAGAAGCTGTCTTCTACTCAAATGCTGGTAGAGGTAGAGGCAGAGGTAGAGGAGGCCGACCCTGGTAGAAATCAGAATATGCAGCAGACTCAAGAAAACCAGTCCTATGGAGGAGGACGTAGTAACTCTAGAGGCAGGGGGAGCCAAAGAGGTCGTGGTGGATGGCAAAGAGGCCAAAATGCAAACAGTAATGTTGAATGCTACTACTGTGGTAAAATGGGTCATATGGCCAAAGACTGCTATAAAAAGCAGAATGACATCATGAATGGGAAATTGCAACAAGGAAATGATGCATCTTCTAGTAGGCAGGGTGATGACAGAAATGAGCATTTGTTTATGGTGCAGCACATGAACAATTCTGTGACAAGTGCAGAAGAAAGCAACGAAGTGTGGTATGTTGACTCAGGTGCATCAAACCACATGACAGGTCATGCAGAATGGATGTAGGATGCAAGAAAAATAGAAAAACCAGGATTTGTGGAGACTGGTGATGATACTGCACATCCTATTGTGCAGATTGGAAAAATTCCTTTGTCTATGCATGATGGGAAAAAGAAATACATGTCTGATGTATTTCATGTCCCGAATATCACCAAGAATCTGGTTTCTGTTGGTCAAATGGTTGAGCCGGGCTTGCAGGCCAAATTTAATCCTCACGGATACTTTGTTGAGGATATGAAAAATAAAGGTCGTTTGATAGCAAAAGGAAAGAAGAAGGGCAGAATGTTTACATTGGATGCAGACATGCCTGAATTGAGTGCAGCAATGTTTGCACATGGGACTGGTGTAGTTGCAGATATTGATATCTGGCATAAAGGCATTGGTCATGTTAATGTACAGCGACTTAAATCAATGCAGGCCCAAAATATTGTTATAGGATTGCCTAAATTCAAGGTTGCAGAAATGCATAAGGTATGTGAAGCCTGTCAGTTTGGAAAACAGGCAAGGAAACCATTTCCTAGACATGTTCAAGAGAGTAAGAAGCCATTGGAATTAATCCACTCTGATGTGTGGACTACTAAGGCTGCATCTCTTGGAGGCTGTCATTATTTTGTCACTTTTATTTATGACTATAGCAGAAAAGTTTGGGTGTATTTTATGGAAAAAAAAAGTGAAGTTTTTGGGCATTTCAAAACTCTTAAAGCTATGGTTGAAAAAGAAACAGGCCTGCAAATAAAATGCCTAAGGTCAGATGGAGGGGGAGAGTACCTCTCAAATGAGTTTGCAAGATTCCTGCAGGAGCATGTTATAAAGCAGCAATATTCATGCAGTCATACCCCACAACAAAATGGAATTGCAGAAAGGAAAAACAGGCATATTGGAGAGGTATCTCATGCCATGCTCAATGAAAAAGACCTGCCAGATTTTTATTGGGCTGAGGCAGTTGCTACAGCAGTCTACATAATGAACAGGACTCCCACTGCAGCAATACATGGGATGACTCCAGAGGAGAGGTATACTGGTAGGAAACCAGATATTTCTCATTTGAAAATTTTTTGTTGCATTGCCTATGTTCATGTGTCAGATGAGTTGAGATCCAAGTTGGATCCAAAAGCTAAGAAGTGCATCTTTATTGGTTACTCTTTGCAGCAAAAAGGGTATAGATGTTATAACCCTTCTACTCGTAAGTTTACAGTGAGAAGAGATGTTGTTTTTGATGAGATGAGTAGCTGGTATAAACCAATAAATGTGATTGATAATGTAGTTGCACAAAATGGTAATGCTGCATAGAATTCACAGCAGCAGTCACAAGATATTAGTGGACCTGGAGCGTCCTCTAGCAGTGGTTCACATTCTTCGCCATGGACAGGCAGATTGAGATCAGGAGAATCTTCTCAAAGCAATGCAGATAGTGGTATGCAGGTATCACGAAAAGGAAAAGAGAAGGTAGATCAGCCCATGTTTGATGTGAATGCAGGTCACTCTATGTGGATGGTGAATCCAGTGGCTCAGAACAGAGCACTGATGATGAGTTGGGTATTCCTTCTATTGTTACACCTGGAGTAAGGAAGACCAGGGATGTTTTGAGAGCACCTGGAAGTGAGCCTACTTTGCTAGGTCTACCAGAGCTAGGTATCCTGTGGATAGGCTGAAATATGATGGATTTACAGCCATTCACCATGCATATATAGTCAAAGTGATATAGGAACCAGAACCCACTTCTTTTGAGCAAGCCATGGAAAAAGAAAAATGGGAGAAAGCCATGGATGAAGAAATGGATGCCTTGGAAGCAAATGCTACATGGGAGTTGGTACCTTTGCCTAACGATAAGAATGCAATTGGCTATAAGTGGGTTTATAAGGTGAAGCACAACGCAGATGGTTCTGTGAACAGATACAAGGCAAGATTAGTAGTCAAGGGGTATGCACAAACATATGGCATTGACTATGAAGAAACATTCAATCCGGTTGCAAGGATGGCAACCGTAAGAGCAGTCATTGCTATGGCTGCATCAAAGGGATGGTCTTTACATCAGATGGATGTAAAGAATGCCTTCTTGCATGGTGATTTGCAAGAAGAGGTCTATATGGAGTAGCCACCAGGTTATGTGCATGCTGTTCATCCTGAGTTTGTTTGCAGGTTGAAGAAAGCCTTGTATGGCTTGAAGCAAGCACCTAGAGCATGGTCTGACAAGATAGGACAGTATCTTGTCACTATTGGCTTTCAGATTTCCAAGGTAGATTTCTCACTTTATGTGAGAAAAATAGAGAAATGTATTATGCTGCTTGTCATTTATGTTGATGACTTGATTATCACAGGTGATAGTGATGACGATATTGAAGCAAAAGTTTGAGATGAAGGATTTGGGAGAGCTGCGTTATTTCTTGGGCATTGAGGTGATTACATCACCAAGTGGGATATGGCTCTTGCAGAGGCAGTATGGATTGGACATGCTGTCCAAATATGGGATGACAGGCTGTAGGCCTATTTCAGTTCCTTTGAAGCAGAATGTGAAGTTGAGCACAGATGCAGGTGAGCTTCTCGAAGACCCTACTATGTACAGACGCATAGTAGGAAGTTTGATTTATATGACTATTACCAGGCCAGATTTGAGCTATGATGTTGGATTGGTAAGTCAGTTTATGTAGGCTCCAAGGAAACCACATTTGGATGCGGCTAGATGCATACTCAGATATGTGAAGTCCACATTGCAGTATGGACTATTTTATGAGACTGGGTTTTAGATACAGTTGCATGGATACACTGATGCTGATTGGGCTGGTAGTATTTCTGATAGACGATCTACCAGTGGATATGTGTTCTCTTTTGGGAGTGCTGCAGTCACTTGGAGTAGCAAGAAACAGCCTACAGTTTCCTTGTCGAGCACAGAGGCTGAGTACAGGGGTGCAGCAATGGCTGCATGTGAGGTAGCTTGGTTGCATAAGCTACTTTATGATATGCATCAGCCTACAGATGGGCCAGTTGTCATTTATTGTGACAACATGAGTAGTATACACTTGGCAAATAACCCAGTCTATCATGCTAGAACAAAGCACATTGAGGTGATTATCACTATGTGCGGGAGAGGGTTTAACTAGGTCTTATTGATCTAGTTTATGTCAGCACAGAGGATCAGGTAGCTGACATGTTCACGAAGGCATTGGGTGCAGAGAAGTTGCGCAAGTTCAGAGACCTGCTTGGTGTGCAGGAATTGGGATTGAGCTCGAGGGGGAGTGTTGAGATATCGAGCTCCACTCGTGATATGCCAGGGTGACCGTTGTGCATTTATGTCACCGACTTGTCAGTTGCAGATGCAATTGGTACACCGCCCATGAATAATAGCTAGATGACAGCTATCCTTATCTACTCTAGTTCGTGGCTCAGTTAGTATGCCACCTTAGTTAGTTGAGTTTGGTTTGAGACCCATTTATAGGGTTCTTCTATTTCTATGTACTAGAGTTCTTTTTGGCTTACACAACTAAGAAGAGGAAAACTGTTTTCAGCCTCCATCCTTGTGTGTATTCCCCCATTGTGCAAGCAAGAAAACTACAAGTGAGACTCCTTTCTTCTCTCCCACAATCTTGAAACACTTTGCTTGGTATAACCAAGGTCGAGCCAACAGCACAGAATATGAAGAGATATTTGACAATGAGCGAACTACTAAGTAATTCACATGAAATTCTAGGCCAGCAATTATAGATTTCACATTATGAAGTAACCCCAAAGGAATCACTTTTCTTTGATCAGCCACATGTAAAATGATATTGTTAGGTTCTAGATTCTTCAACCTAATTTGTGCATTGCTTGTTCTGTCATCAAATTGACTACTGAGCCACCATGTAACTGCACTTCATTCACCAAATGGCCATTAATAGTAGTATCTATAACGCCAAACTAATTTATGATAAAGCTGCTTTCGACATGTATGCGCTATTTCTAGCAATTGTAGAAGGCTAATAGTCAATGATATTTGTTCTAATGCAGCCCAAAGATCATAAGTCTTATTTATTGCTTCCGCCTGCTCTTTACTTCCTTCCTTAAGAGGTATCAGTCTTTCAGGAAAAGGAGCTACCCCCACTTGAATCTTAGGATTTGCTAAAGGCATAGGTAATAATGGATTTTCAGAGAAATGTTATGGAGAGTCTGACTCACGTAGCTCTACATTAGGATCTATATCCTTAGATTTATCCTTCGCTACTTCCTTTAATTGTAAACTTTCTTCCTCCAAACCTTGCTCCTCTCGTTGCTGCTTTTGTGCTCTAGTAACCACACCAATCATGGGGTCAGCCTTAAAGGTCACCCTACGGGGTATAAATTTAGACCTAACTTCATTCTCTTGCCTTATTGTTTCTACTTCAACTAAATTTGCATATGAGGTTGAGGGTTCGTTAACAATTTACTTACCCTTGTCATTAGGTTGATTATCTTCTCGCTTAGGGAAATCCTCTTCTTGATGCCCTTCGTCACTGTACCTCTTGCATAAAGGAGTATAGTCTTGATTTTTATGCGATTTGGAAAATATGTAGCTATATGACCTTCCTGTTGGGATCAATAACAAATTACCGGTCCCTTAGGCCTTTGTGGTCCCCCTTGCCCCATTGGATAATGAAAAGGACCATTATTTCTACAAAAAGGAGAATCTCTTCCTCTGTTTCCATCATTATTGTAATTATTTCGAGGTACCGAGGCTCTACCTTGGGTTGGCAATCCTCTTGGCCTAAAGGGTTGATTAGGTTGCCCAATCACATAAGTTGTATTATTACGATCCATGTAATTGTAATTCGTTTGCATTGGATGAGCTTGTTGTTGCTCTTGACCTATCTTGTGCCAACAATTTGTATCTAGATGTCATGTCTTAAGGAAAAAGGTACAAAACGGTGGATGGTTAGGCATTAGTCTTGAAGGCATCAAACACTCTGTAGCCACATGGCCATACCCGTGACACTTACCACACTAGATATTGTATCTTGGTGGGTTTGGAGTTGAGCTACTCGAGGATTGTTGTGCACTAGAAGATTGTGTTGCTATTGAATAAATTTCTTTCAAAAGTTCTTGCACTGCACTCATAATCTCCTCCTTCAACTTCCCTAGTGATTTTGCAATAATATCAACTACTTTCGCTTCATCAAGAGGGGACTACATTTGCGGCATAGAAGGCATTCATGTTTGCATCATATAGGCTGGAATAGAAATGTGTGGATTTAAAGGTACACTTGAGACATTTGGATTTGCCGTTACCAATGGATTTAAAGGAACGGTCACATAAGATACATTCTTAGATATCCCGCTTGAAGTGCTTTGATATTCTATCCGAGGTTCTTTAAATAAGTCCCTCCATCGTCCTAGGCAAAAGCCCTCCACTATCTCAGCAATTGTACCGTTTGTGCTACTCGAGATTTTTTGTTTCAAGATTGGTGGCATCGATGTCACACCTATACCCTTGAAATTCATGACATGAGCTCAAAAGAAGAAGGTTGGTATCTCACTACCAGGGCCTAGCAACTTAGATGCATGCTCTATAGGGAACAAGAATCAATGATGACAAAACAAAAGAACTAAGGCAAAAATAATGCTTAAAATCAAGAGTGAGACCACATTAACCAAAGGTAAGCAAGTTGTGGATGTCAAAGTAGAGACATCTACTCCTAAGATGAAAGAGAAGAGAAGCACTAAGGTTAGAGAGTACCTTGACCCCAACCAGTTAGCTGAAAGTTGTAGATAAGGTCAAGGAATGGATAAGGGAAGCCTAGACACACCTTCAAGATATCAAGCCTATAGTTGAGGAAGAGGCTAAGGAATTCTCAACCACAAGCCCACCAGCCTCACCTTCATACTTGAGGGCAGGAGAGATAATGCCACCCTTGAGCAAGTGCATGGGTGGAGTGAGAGGACCAGGAGTACACAAACAATTCAAGAACATTAGCAAGGAATCCATGAACCTAAGGAGGGAAAGAGGGATAGTGGCTTACTAGCAACACTTATAACGACTCCTGTGACTCTCATTAGGAGAATTGCTTAGGCAAAACCCCGCACTTTGGCAAGAGTTGAAGAGATGAGTAGAACACAGGAATGACCATAAGCCACAAAACCTTAGAGACCACGATGCCATGGCACACATACCCAGCCTAACATTGAATTCCATGTCTAAGTCCCCACAAATAAATGCCTTTTGGGAGGGCACTAAGATGCACACAATCTTACCTTTCATTGCCTTAGGAGACACTACATGAAAGGGGATAGTGGTGGACATGGGAGCAAGGGTTAGGGTACTTAGTTATATAGTCTTGCAAACTTGGGAAAACCCACCAATGAAAACTGCAAGGTTCAATGTGACCCTAGCAAATGGAATGAAGGTTAGACTTTTGGAGTCCTAAAGGATTGGCCACTAAAGATAGCGGGAATCCAATTCTCCATAAACTTCATAGTCATGAAGGGAGTGCATTATGATATCATGCTGGGAAGGCCATGGATGAGAGATGACAGAGTAGTAGAGGACTTGGGTAATGGTCTAATATTCTTGGATAATAGATCTAAAGCAGTCCGAGTAGAAATGGATACTTGGAAGACTTCATCTGTGGATTTAGAGGCTAACTCTAACTTGTTGAAGGGGGGCTCAAAAGCAAGAAGCAATTTGGGGCTCTAACAAAGTACATTCCTTCTTGCCCTAATGATGAGCAGGATTGGATGCACGTTTTGGCAACCATTGACCTCCCATTCTTGGAGAAAGAGGACGAGTACAGGCAAGTTGTGGACTCCGCTTGTAACTCTAAGAGTGCCAATACTTCTAAGCTGCGTAGAATACATGTGTGCATCATGGCCGAAAGTCCCATGAGCCAATCAACATCAATCACTCATCATGTCCCAATAAACAAACTTGAACTTCATGGAATCCTTGAGCACTTGTTAAGAAAGTTGGCTGACAACCCAACTGCCAAAACTAGAAGCCCCTTGAGGATCTTTTGGAGAGCAGGGAGTGGCAATGGACCAAGGTGCACGATCTAATTTTGTCATATAATTGGGCTCTCTTAACAAGTGAGACCACATCCGATTGTAGTAGGGACCTTGTGCCTAACCTATCACATCAAAGAACCATGGGCTAGAAATGCAAGTATATTCCCAAGTGTGCATAATTTCCATACCTCTTACTTTAGGCCTAAACGGCGGAGTTGGAACTCCCATAGTGCATATTTGATTAAGCAAGCTAGGTCCTAAAGACCTTGTTGCAAGCCCAAGGATACAATGAGGGTAACAACTCACCGTGGTTGCCCAAACTAGTGAATGCTAACTGGGATCCTCGATCTCAAGTTGCTCCACAAACTGAGCTTCCACAACCTCAATCAAAACAAGGGAGGAGAGGAATTGAGACAGAAGGTGCTCAATCCTTTAGTGCTCGAATGGTCTACTGACCAAAAATGCATCCTAGAATCCAAGCACAATCGAACATAGTCTTGCCTAAAAGCTCTAAGATAATCACCAAGGCCCCGGACACTTACACATCAATAGAGTCGCAACCCTCACAATCCAAGCCTGCCACAACCACTACAGATCTTTCTGTGGAAGGACCCCTAGTCAAATTGTCTTGCACCGCTAAACCCAAGTCATCAAAATACCTTAAGCCACTTCCACCATGATGATCTATCCTTGAAGTGAAATCCAACATGGACATGGCCACGAGGGATGATTTGGCCACATGCATTCGACGGCTGGATTCAATTTTCACTGTTCATTAGAAGTTATGAACGTTTAGACCTAGTTCTACTTGACAAACCCATAGCAACTGAGGTAAATTACTTATTGTGTTCTTGGGAAGAATACAAATTCATCTTCATTAAAACTTTCACTATTGCAAAGGAGATGATCGGCAATGAAATCTAATGAGAAAAGGTTGAAAGCTAGCATTTAATCACATCTTATCATAAAAGTGAAATGCTCATGCCACCCTAGGAGATCTCTGAACTCCAATGACTTGTTGATTCTGAGTCCAATTTCATACATAAGTGGTATAATTTGTGCCTTTCATGGGCCCAAGAGGGACATCAAATATTGACCATTGTGGAAAAAAGACATGCCATCAAGGCCTTGGACTACAATCCAACCTATGTGGCCCCTACCTCCTTTAGGGTGCTAGCCCTGACCAGGAATTAGCCCGTAGAAGACAATGTCGTGATTCACCCATGCTTGGATAAAATTCTAATAGAGGAGGAACTCCACCTTACAAGTCGGCTTGACTCGGGTGACCTCTTGATTGACATGTTGATGTACATCACACAAGTAGGGATTCGTCCACAGGATTTGGACCATTATGCGACCCTTGAATATAATCCCAAATTTTACGATTGGTTCTTGAGATAGTAAGGCACATCACACACAGACTAAAGACCCCTACACTTTAATTCAGACAATCCTAGGAATGATTTTCATATTTCCAGGGGGAAGGGGGATAATGGATAAAACTCAAATGATGAAAACTCAAAATGAGTATTGAATTGTTATAAAAGAAAAGAATGAAGGTATGGTTGACTAGTATGTGAATGCTTAACTTGTGGGTTTTTCTGGGTCATGTTCCTCATGGTATGAGAGTTTTTACTTTCAAAGACCGATCTTTCTAGTCAGCTTACTTTTTGTGCAAGAGTCATGCTCTAAAGAGAACTAATGGTAGATGTTATGTGGCGATAGGAACCTAAATGGCAGGACAACAGGATAAAGCTAATAATCTCCCCTTTTTGGAGGAGAAGCACAGAAGATATGGACTAGCCATGGAAATATGAGATTTCAACCAATTAAAGTATTACAACATCCACAACCTCAAAGGAGTGGCGTGGCAGATTAAGGGGAAGTGGCCTAGGTGGTGGAATAGTGGAACTTTACCAAGTACTTGGAGAAGGTGGGACAAGAAATAGACCACAACAAGTTCATTGAATTCCTAAGGACCTTCGATGTCGAAAGGAACATTGGCATAGTGACTGTCAAGCAGGCGAGAATTATAGAAAAGTGGTACTCCCCCTTAGCCTAGAAATTGTAGAAGGGGCACTAGGGCTAGCAAAGAAGCCAAAAAGAAGATCCAAGAGGGATGTGTATGGAATGCTAGGGATGGACAAAAGAAGAGTCTACACCAATGATGGCATTAGCCTAGCAAATGTCCTAAATCCTACCATTCCGTTGAAGTCCAAGATGATCCATACACTCTCTTCAAGCTAAAGACAAAATGCTATAATGAGTAGAATCAGGGTGCCCTTATTAGAAAGCCTCACAACCAATGCCCTAATCAAGGTAAACCAAAATGCCTACATCCGAAAAACAATACAAGCCTCGGCAACGGTGCTAGCTACAACACCAAGGATGGCAGGAGCAGAGTCTCCAGTGATCACTGTAGAATCGAAGAGGAAGAAACTTTCCTCCAATGCCTCAACCATAGGCTTTGGAGGAGTACTAACATCCATAATCTAGGAGACACTATGGGAGAGAGAGAGAGAAAGGTGCCAAAGGTACCACTGAGGGTGGGGGGATATGAGGCACAACCAAGGTGGCAACAAAACATGTGGGACTCCATCTTGGAGGCTTGGATTGCTTTCTACAACACACTACCTTATCAATGGGATGATCCTATCTGCATGACCTACCCAAGAAGAATTGGAGTCGATTTCAACCCAGAGGTGCATGGTAGATATCACTTCCCATTTATCTATAATGTAAACACCTTGATCCCTGAAGAGAGCCTAATTTTTACCAAAAGGGATCTCCGCCCCTGTATAACAAATTTCCTAAATGAATTCTCCTCATGCCCAAACCTTGCTTTCATCACCACTTGTAATTACCTCTGCCTACTACAAGTATTATTGAAACAAAAGCCTAATGCAGAGGAAGAGCGGCTACCACCCTCTTTTTTGACCTCAACGTTGAGATTGATAATTGTGCAATGGTGTGCCTCATGATGAGAGCCACCCTCAACTAGCATTTTACATGAACCTCCTAGAGGACATGAGTGGCAGTAGATTAACTAGGTGTACCCACCCATTTTTTTCATCTACTCCACTTAATGTCAAAACCAGCATAAAGGGGTATCTACAAAGTAGGGAATTCCTCAGCAAAGCCCTCAATCCACCACGCAATTTGGCTCCAGCTCTACAATAGGACACTTCTTAGCATGCTCCCTCATTTAAATTGTTTGTTCAAAAAAAAAGACAAAGAAAAATAGAAAAAGAGGAGCAAAGAAAGCCAAAGAAAAGAAAGTATGAGAAAAATTACGAAGACAAGAGCAATGAAGGAAAATAAGATTAAATAGAAAGCAAGAAAACACACCTCACTTGCTGAGCACCACAAACACTGCACCTAGGTGTCCTCAAGTTAGGCATGTCCAGTGACCAAGGTTAGCCGCGGCTCCATTCCTAACCCTCTATCCCTTTTGCCCCCACTTTACGCTTAAGGCACATCAAGGTCGGGACACACCCAGGGAGGTCACACTCTCCTATAGTTAGACCTGTCTCCCTAAGCTACACTCACTACATTTTTCCCATACACGAACTAGGTCCTCAAGTGTGGGACAACACCCCAAGATTGCGGTTTGACCCAACTTGCAATCTACACCAATACTAAAGCTTCATGACTTCCCTCAAGCATTTGAGGATGTCACTAATGCAAGTATCATTGTAGTAGGATGTGTTCTTTCTTAAGAAGGAAAATTCATAGTATATTCTTCCAGAAAGCTCAAAACCTATGACAAGAATTATGCTACAGTTGATTTAGGAATTTTGGCAATCATTCGTGCCCTTAAACTATAGCATCATTATCTTGTTGGACGAACATTCACCCTTGTTACCAACCATAAAAGCTGTAAAAGGATCTTCATCCAATCAGAACTTAATATGAGGCAAAGAAGGTGGATTGAACTCGTGCAAGAATTTGACTTTGATATCCGGTGTCGCCATGGCAAGGAAAATGTTGTGGATGATGCTCTCAGTCCACCACAAGGCCTTCCTAACCTTTTTGATTATGGAAGATGCTTCTAGATATGGAAACCTTGCAAGACTAATCTCAATTCCTAGTAACCCAATTTTGGAAGTTGTACCTAGTAAAGGATCTAAAGATCCATATTTCTTAGGAATAAGATGGATGGTATGCTTAGAAAGAAAAACCCCTAAAGAAAAAACCAAATTCAAGGATTTCATTTTACAAAATGGGCTACTCTGTTATCAACAAAGACTTTATGTGCTAAAAAGCTAGGAGTTGAAGAAGAAAATTTTGTGAGAAGCTCACACACCTCGGTAGTTGGACATTTGAGGATATACCAAAATCCTAAATGCACTCAGAAGAAGCTAATACTATGGTGGAATGGAAGAAAACATCCTTAGATATGTGACTCAATGTGTAAGTTGTTAAAGGGTCAAGGTTGAGTGCGTTAAGCTTGCTCGTGGAGGACATCTTCTTGGTATTCCACAAATGAAATGGGAATACAACAGTAAAAATTTATAGTTGGTTTAACCACTATTCAAGAAGGCTATGATTCTATCTTGGTAATAATAGACATGTTGACCAAAGTAGCTCATGCTATTTCGTTAAAGACAACCCATAAAGTCTCCAATATTGCAAGAATCTTCATCAAGGATATATTCCATCTACATGGGTTCTCAAAAAGGATTATTAGTAATCATGACACTCTTTTCACCTCCAAGTTCTGGACTAGTCTCTTTCAAGCCATCAAAACTCAATCATATTTTAACATAGCATACCACCCACAAACCAATGGAAAAATGGAAAGAGTAAACCAAGTCTTAGAGTATATTTTGAGAGCCTATTGTAGCAAAGAACCAAGGAAGTGGATCGAGTACTTATCATTGGTAGAATATGCCTACAATGCTTTCTTCCAACAAAGAATTTCTTCCAACAATGCTTTCTTCCATAAAAGTTGAAGGTGAGAGAGAGAGAGAGAGAGAGAGAGAATGAGGTACTTGCGTGTGTGTGTGTGTGTGTGTGTGTGTGTGTGTACATATATATACATATGTATATATATACATATATATATGTATGTTTGTGTAACAAAGATAACTGTTCACATGGAGAGAGAGAGAGAGAGAGAGAGAATGTGTGTGTTGTGCAAAAGGAGAGAAAGAGAGCGAGAGATGGAGAGAATGAGCTACTTACATGGAGAGAGAGAGAGAGAGAGAGAGAGAGAGAGAGAGAGAGAGAGAGAGAGAGAGAGAGAGAGAGAGAGAGAGAGAGAGAGAGGGAAGAGTGAAGGTGGTGGTGAAGGTAGTGGTGGTGGTGGAGGAGCTAGCGGTGGTGGTGACTCGGGGAAGTTACTATATGTATATCCTCTACGTCACGTGTGTTCAAGGCCTATTTATAAATATCCTTATCTGTGAATTTTTCTTGAATAAAACATAACCATTTTCTATTCAATCTGTAAATAATCCCTTTATATTACACCCTTCTGTATGTAAAAAATGTATAAAAATGGTATTTTTAAAATACATTATTTTGAACCCACGTGATGCACACATATATTCATGAGTAACTTACCCGAGGGTGGTGGTGATGATGGTGGTAGTGGAAGTGGAAGTGGAGGTTAGTACATCTAAGGGTGGAATAAGTGAACTTTATGGAACAAGAAAAGAGAGGTTTCCAAAAAAGTCTCACTCAAAAGATCACTAAAAAAACTCACTTCTTGCCCTTCCCCAACCTTCCATTTACTACCATTTTCAACTCTTGATAGGTATATCCTTTGCACCCTCATCCAACATGTCCATGAGATCAACATCCTCATTGAACCCAAGTTCCTCTAACATATGCTCTATTTTTTGGGTGCCTTTATAGAAAATGTCCAATTCTACATCTTCATTTGCAATGCCATAGATATTCTTTTCCCATGGTGTTCCTTGCTCAGAGAAATCGTTGTAACATTGATATGATCATATTTATATTCTTGCCCATTAGAAAGCAATCATCCAATTCATAAAGTGTAATCAAAATCTACAGTGCAATTCTCTAAATTTCTCTCACCTCTCTACCTACAATATTAGTGCTTATATTTTCTTCTATCAACTACATAAAATCCATTAGCTTACCTTGCAACCACAACATCAATACCAAATGCAATTTTATCATTCACCAAACCACTACACCCATAAATTGTACCATCACATTGTTGATGCAACTAAAGCCATCACACAAAACATCTCTAGAATCACACAAAACACTTAAACATCTCTAGACTCACATGAAATGCTTAAAACCTCTTCAAAGAAGAACAATCCCAAACCAACATCACCACCATCAAGTGTGATGCTTGCAAGTCTAATATGACCACATGATGAAGGGGACTCACCAAGTCCCAACCCCCTTGATTTGCATCATTGCAACTCATGATGGTACCTATAAAATAGCAATTGTCTCCTTCATTGAAAGATTGTAACCTTCAATCTATACCCATCCTCCTCATCTGCATGTACGGACGTTCTCTTCTCCAAGTCATCATTGATGCAATTAGATTTATTACACAAAGCATCTCTAAACTCACATGAAAAGATTAAACGCTTTTCAAAGAATATTAATCCCAAACCAACATCACGGCCATCAAGTATGACACTTGCAAGTCTTATATCAATACACAATGAAAGGGCCTCACCAAAGCTCACCCCCTCATTGCATCACTACAATGCATGATGGTATTTGTCAAAGAGAAATAATATCATTCATCAAAAGAACTAACCTTCGATGTATATCCATCCTTCTCATCTGCATGTATGGAATTTAGATGTTCTTTTCTCCACATACTAATCAATGCAACTTGAATATCCTATAAGGTAGGTCCTATCCTTTCTTCGATAATGAATATATACATTCATAAATAGCAATCTATCTTAATGATCTCATCAAGATGGAGTTGATAAAAGTCCTTGAGTATCTATATGATTTGTCAATAATGCCAAATTTTGTAGGATGAACAAAGAAGAAGCTCCTCAAAATTTGTGACATGCATGACCAACTACATACCTTTCTCATCTTGTTAACAAATGCATTTATGCCTTCATTCCATATATCCATGGAAATATCTAAGCATCTTGATAATGCAAGCAACCATTGATAGTGCAAAACTCATACTAAGGGACTCATCCTCATTGGGGGCACAAGGGTCATGCTATGACTCAGAGAATGTTTTGCCAATGCCTATGTATCTCAAATATATAAGAGGAGGTATGCATGGGACACCCCAATCTCACACCTTAAACACCATCCAAACAGCATAAACTATGAGGCATATCCCAATGCCTCCATCCAACTACTCATCAAAAACCCACATCATATATACCATCTCCTTGAAGTTCCACCCGGACTTGATCTTGGGAGTGTGCATCACCTTCATCCATGGCAAAGTCCTCTTCCATGAGGGAATCCTTCATCATGAAGCTCAAATTCAACAGCATTGGCCTCAGGAAGCTTGTCCATAGCTCTCTTAACTATCACATATTGCAATTCCTTACATCAAGTGTCAAACTTCTCCTTACTCCTCAGAGCCATATTTAGCATGTCTAAAAGAAACACTACGTGTCATGATACTTCTTGACACACTAGAGTGTTCCTTAGCCACCAAAATCTCCTTTCTTTGGTCTACCCATCTTCCCAAAATGTGACTGTTTGCCTTGCTTCAAACCTTCTTTCTCAAAGTCTCAGCTACATTCTCTTTGAACTTGCACCTTCAAGGGTGCTTTTCACATGCTTCTCTTCTTGGGAAGTCTCCATGGTGTGAATGCATGAAGTTCTTCTTTGCTTCTAGTCCACATGCTCATCCTTGGGTATACACATGAGACATGCCTTGATTGACATGCTTCAACTTGGACTATAACTAGCCCAGCACTACTATCATTCAAATGTGACAAGAAGCATACACCTTCACATGCTCTCTCATAGTCCTCAACTCCATTGCAATCAACACCCACCAATTGACACAATGAGATTAAGGCTATGCAAACCTTAAGAATTAAGGCATTTCTCACCCCCCTCTTTTTGTTAACATTGTTTTCTCAAACACAAAGAGGGAGAGGAGGGTTAGGATATAAATCTATAGCCTTAAAAGGCTTTTCTTATTCCTCATAATCATTATTTCTTTGGAATGCTAAAATAGGGGAAGATAGAAAGAGATAGAGGGAGGGAGAGAAAAGACATTGAGAGAGAAAGAGAGAGACATAGAGGGAGAGGAGAGACATTGAGAGGAAAAGAGAGAGAGATAGAGGGAGATAGAGGGAGACATGAGATTGGCAGTAGGGAAAGAGCGAGGAAGAGATTGAGAAGAAAGAGAGAAGAGGACTCCTTTGAAGTGATCATGAGACAAAGCTTGGCTACAGAGAATCATAGAATAATTTGAAGCCTCAAAGGAGAAAACATCATGGCACTAAAGAGGAGTATGATTTGGAATAGGCCACGAAGTTGCACAAGCAAAGGGAATCATCTTTCTCAAAGTAATAACCAATTTCCCTTGTATTCAGTCATCCAAGAAAATGGTGCAAGGATAAACAATTTTTACAACATGGTTAGATGAACTTGCTCCAAGTAGGAGTTGATAATTTTAAAAACACCATTTGTAAGTGTACCCTCAATGCAAGATCGACCCATAGTACTAATTCAAAGTATTGAGTCTCGTAAAAAAAGTGCACACTTGAGAAGAGCGTCATGTTGTGAAATATCTCTTATAGAAGCATGATTGGATTTCTTGATAACAAAGTTTTCAAAATATGTCTCAAATTATCATTAGAAATGCATGAAAGGGTCTAGTGATAAAAACTTAGATTCAAAATACATTAGGATTGTGTTCTAAAAAATAGAATGAATCTACTAGGGACCTAGTGATCCCTAGGTTGAATTAGATGAAAAGGAAGATGCTTTATGATGTCATAAGGAAGTAACTGTGAATGGTTAATAGTTGCACATTTCTAAGGGGAAAGATTTATGGTACATGAAAAGACTTAAGATACATTATCCTAACTTGCAACTTAAGTATGAATTAGAATTTCTATCTACATTATTCCTTAAGTAGTTGCACTCCTTGGAGGATCATATTGGCAAGTTTATTAACCCTTGTGGGATACCCAAGGGCTTATCCCACCAGTCAATGTAGATCCAAATTCTAAAACTAGTGGGACAACTCACTTTTGATGACCAAATGGGCATTGTTCTGTTTATGACCATGATAGCATGTTGATTTTGCATTTTATCCATCCACAACATGGTGTATAATCGGCTTGAAATAGATTGATTAAGCATGCCCGTTTTACAAGGCAAGGATAAATACTAGTTACACATTACAAATTGGTGACACATTTGTAGTACAGCCAAATGCTTCAACCAACACAGAGGAATCTAACTTTTACCTCATTAAATGTGTTGTTGCAGAGAGGGATCCAATTTGAATATGATGACATGCATGAATGACAAAATAATATTTCCATAGGGATGTGTGTCATAAAGGGTTTATATGACAAGCAAGTAGACATGTATTCCTTTAAACTCCTTGCAAATGTGCCCCCCTAGTCCACATATTATCACATCTAGTGCAATGTATCAAGATACCCATGGAGCATATCCAAAACAAGAGAAATCTGTCATGTATCACTTATGAAACCTATGATTCAATCTATAATATCTTGCATTTGACATTCTGAAATAGCTTATCTCACTTTTGGTCCTTGTTATTGTTGATATGAATATGGAATTGGCAATAACTAAATTCAACAACTATCTTGAAATGTGAGAGAATTTAGGATAGTGTATATTATATTCATAGAGTGGACTTGACTAATGCTTAGCATATCCACATTTTTGTTATAATTGTTCCATGATGATTAGGCCTCCAATCTTGTATGCTAGTTAGCAATCACTATACTCAACAATATGCTTTTGGGTAGTTACTCTATGCTATATAATTGTTGCCAATATGCTCCTTAAGGGTTGCAATCTAGTTGCTAGTATGCTAATTAGCAATTGGAATGCAATTGCCTACATGATTGTTAGTAGCTCTCCATGGGCTATATGCTACTTAACAGGTCTATGGGCTATATGGCAATCAATAGTTGTATGTTAATTAGTAGATATCTATCTTGTAGTTAGCATCTATTGCCTATACGATTTCTAGTAGCTATCTAAGGGCTATATGCTACTTAGCCACTTTGTGGGTTGTATGGTAGTCAATAGTTGTATGTTAATTAGCAACTTTGTCGTCTAGTTAGCATATGCATGTTCAAATACTAATTAGTACTTGAACTCCAATTGTTGCCATGATTGATAGTAGCTATCTATGGGTTGTGTAATACTTAGCAGCTCTATGGATTGATGGTAGTTAGCTGATGTATGTTGATTAGCAGCTTGTCTACTAGTTAGCATTTTCCTGTTAGTCAATTAATTAGTACTTGGACTATAGTTGCCATGATTATTAGTAGCTCTCTATGGGCTCTATGCTAGTTAGCATGTATGTGGGCTATATGTTAGTCAGCAACTCTATGTTATAATTAGCAGCTTTGTTTCTAATTTGAATATGCACGTGCCTACTAACTAGTAGTTGGATTACAACTGCCTACATGATTGTCTGTCTTTATGTCTCACATTCAAAGGTCTCGATTTATTGTAGAGTTCAAGCTAGGCACGATGGTACAATAATATTCCTTAGTACTAGTTACTAATCACAAATTAATTCAAAACCAATTGCAATGTCTAATTGATGCAGAAACACAACATGTTGCAAAGACATTCAAGATTGTATTACTTACGATCACAAGTAAAATCACAATGTCAAGACCTATGATCAATGTACACACAGCCTTTTTGAATAAATACCGTATATTTTGTATTTATGACTTGGTACACAAGCATTAGTCAAAACATATATGAGGTTAGTTCAACATTTACATAAAAGCTCCACAAAAGTAGGTGTGCATGTATATTATCCCTCAAGCTTACATTATAAGTTGGTGAACAAGCACCAAGAAGAACATGTGTAAAGTTATATTGTAATACAAGCATGAACATGCACAAACCAAAATATGTACAAAAATATTATGATGGCAAATGCTTCACTTTTAACATTCGCTCCTTTACCTTTACCACCATTCGAAACACAAATAGGCTCTCATCATCCAGTGGGGTGCCCATTTGGTGCTTACATTCATACTTCAAATGGTTTTCTACTCATAGCTAGTTTGCAAGCCATCGCAACAGACCATCACAAAGATGGTCTTCAAGATAATCTACTATCAAATTCTTTACCTTGGGCACAATTGAATAGCAATAGTGTACATTTTTTAAGAAATTATTCACAAAATCATCCATGATCATTGTGTTCAAATGGTCAAACACCTCATACTCTGTCCAAAAGTCTATTAAGCACTTGAAGAAAAGACAGGCTTGTTTGTGCCATGAATCGTTGATACTTGTGGAAATATTCAATAGTGCTTTTGATCAACCAACTACACAATCCATCTCAAAGTTAGATATGAGAATGCGTGCTACTATTATTTTAACTTTGTCTCCATGGGCACAACTCCATATGAGGAGGTTGAAGTTCTCCAGCCACCATCATACCAAAAATGCAGCTCCACCTAGATGTAGGCACATAAACTCCCCAGCTATTGCCTTGACCATTTGTAGGTGTTTGACATACTATGGAATGTACTCATTTCCTCCATAAGTGGATATGAGCACCCCATTCAAATCTAGTATCAATGCCTTGCGATCCTCCTACTCTACAGGAGGGTATTGTTCCTTGAAACCTTATGTAGGCCAATGCAAGAAAACTAGCAGTTTGTCAATCTCCTCAACTGGAATAACATTATTTCTTTTCTATGCTTTCTTCTTTTAAAAATGTTCTTCCTTGAAAACAATATTTCTTTTAGATATATATCCTCTACTAAGTTTGGTTTTGATAGACTGCCAAAGACAATGCGAAACAAATTTATGTTACCAGTAGGAGCACTCAAAAAAAGGATTGTGAACATCCACGTGACCTGCATGGAGCCCCCATAATCAAATTACACTACAATACACATACATGAAGGCAACCACATCACTTTGGTTGTGCCAAATATCAATGAAAGAGTTTCCTAAAAATAGGGTCGTAGGACTTAGACATTATTATCAACTTACAAAACATTACTTGAAAACAATAAGAGTAATTTTTGAAGAATAGTTTGACAATTTGCGATAGAATAGACAAGAAGATAATATTATATCTTTGAAAAGTACAAAGGCACCACCTCCATGAGGTGGGTAGATAGAAGGATGAAAGTCCAGCTAATCAAAAACAACATCTAGCAAGACACCTATCATAGTTTGTTTTACAAGAATGAGCTTTGCCAACTTTCACAAATGCTTATTGTTGTTTTTGGGAACTTAACCTATTGAAGTGAAATTCTTTCCCTTTGCTAGAGAAGCCCAACTTCACATTGCCTCACAACCCTTTTCTCTAGCCATGTGACCTAGAGGGTGGCCTAGTGGTGGTGAGTCATCTCCAATATGTGCATTTTCCTACATCCTGTTAGTGTAGCTCTGTATATTGAACTCTTAGAGGAAAGCATTAACTTCCTCATATCCACTGATAGTCTCAATGCCATCCCATTGATGGATGGGACGTTTGTTTCTTCCACACCCCACCCCTTATACTACTTCGGTGTGACTAGGAGAACTCTATGGTGGCATCTTCCAGCTCCTACATATGACCTCTATGCTCCACTGATGATGAGGTAGAGACAAGGCTTGAAAGGAATAGAGACATTGCTAGTAGCATTCTTAACAGGCCCAGTTGCTTTCCAATCATTTAGATGACAACATAATAGCACCTTTTTCTCTTCTAGAAGAGTTGCATATCAAAGGAATTGCAAACATCAAATACAACATATACAACACTTGACATAGAACAAAGTAAATAACATACGAGATTGCTAATGTTAATGCAAAGTATTACATGTAGCATATATACTAGTTGTTAACTAGAAAACATTCATGCTAAGAAGCATGTGTACTAATTATTTATAAGCTAACATATATGCTAACTTGTAATGAAGGACAACAGAGGATGAAGAAGTCCAAAGCCCTCTAAGTAATATTGTGAAAATAATTGGCACTAGAGTGAGTCTTGGAGGAGAACTATAAACAGGGGAGAGAGTGCTATTGTAGGGACTTTTTGGATCATTCAAAACATACAAAGTTTCCATCTTAGTTAGTTTAACACTAGTATTTTCTTCTTTGTACTTTCTTGTAGCAACCATGGATACATGGTGCTTCCAATTCATGGAAGTTTAGCATTTCTTATTGTTCCATTTCATGCTTCTAGGAATGCAACATGCAATAACTATTAACATTGGGGCTTCAATAAAGCAAAAGGACACCCTACATGCAGCACTCCCTCATGGTAGAGTTATGTACTCTGTAGTAGTTGGCTCCAGAGAAGGTGCTAATGGGAAGAAGCAAGGTGCTTGCCCTCCCTCAACCCCATGCAACATCTCTATCAAGAGTTTGTGCTACATCTACAACTTGTGAAGTGTATTCTTCTATACCTCAACATCAATTTGTAGTGCATGAAAGGTATTTTAAGGAATCAATCAATCAAATTGTATGAGAATTCAAAAACACAATAAATAATTATGCAAAGAAATTAGAGAATTCACCTCAATTGAGTGAGGGTCTACACCTCTCTCTATAGACCCTACCTCGTGCACATTGAGCATTCATCACTGAGAAGAAAATTTCTCCATCAAACTGTCTCGTGTTTGGAGTCCTCTAGTGCCTCGAATTCCAATTGAGCTTCAATAGCCTCCATCTGAGTCCTCACCATATCTATGGCTACGAAAAATCTTTTCTCACTCATTTATCAAGAGCTTTGTTTTTCTTGCCTCAGCCTGATCTAACATAGGATCCACATGTACTAATTCCATCTGAGCACTGGTAAACATAGAAACCCTTACATGAGGAGTGGCCACATGGTCCCACATGACTCTATCATCCATGGTGCTAGGCATGTGTGCATTATTAACCTTCCACTTTAAGAGTGTAATGTGTCCACCTGTTCACTCGTAGGACACGTCTTAGCAGCCCATCGGGAAGAGAGTCTAGAAAGCGCCGCCTGGCACTCCCACAGAATGTTACGGGGTTTGCGATCTAGGTCTTCCCGAGTCTACCACGAAGCGGAAGCATTCTAGCCGTTCCCATTTGGGACCGACCTGAATCAGGGTTTTTCTAGTTGTCAAATTCCTAGAACGGCAGCTACCGTCGAACCCCAGGCAAACTACTTTACGCTGAAACATCAGGGTCGAAGCGGATTCATGCTGCACTTGGTTCAAGGAGAGTGGGAAATAAGAGGGATGCAAAGCTCGACCTCTCTGCCCATAAGGCATAGTCCCATTCCGTTCCCCTAAAATAGCATAAATCGAGACTCTAGTATCCTAGATTCTAGGTCAACGTTCCTTGCTGTCAATTTCCTTCGAGAAAAGTTCTCGGCCAACCGGGACCACCCATAGGACGGACCCATGGCCACATCCACTGCACTTTCCTCAGGGTTGCTTTAGTTGTCTAATTACCTACCACATTTAGTTTGACATGCATAAAACAGCTTCTTTAATTAGCCTATTAGTCACCGGTTCCTTCACGTAATCTTAGCACTGACAAAGAAAAGCAATGTCAAACAAGTTCCTTTTCAACAATTGATCTTATTTATTAGTCTTTGGAATACATCATATAATCCAGCCCGAAGGCTAATCCATAATCCGCCTAAAGGCAATCCATAATCTGCCCGAAGGCAATCCAGCAATCCTCAGGGATTACTAATCCAAGTTTCCGCCCGTAGACTAGTATGCGGGCCTCGAGATCCAATCCTGAGTCACATCGGCCTCTTGTGCAGGACCTGAAGGCAAGGGATTTACGGCCAGAGCCCCCCTGGCACCCAAGCGTCATCTTACTCCAAGTAGCACCCACGGAGAGACCTCTCGCGGCGGGTTCGGTCCACGTACCCGGCGCGGCTAACAACCCCCTTCTCTCCGAATGCATCCAGCATTCGATCCGCAATTGCGACTTGGCAAGATCCCCAAGGTTTTGTTGTTTACCCTTTTACCTTTGGGTTAGGGTTTATACCCTATTAACCCAAATTAACCAACACATTAGGTTCCTTAGATTAAGATGGTAAATCCTGGGCAATCCTCATCGCCCAACTTGATTGGTCAATTCCTTGCTAGGCATAACTTCCTTATCTTGGCAAATCAGCCCAAGGAAGGGTAATGTAGCAGGATGTCTACTCATCCTCTTGCAGTATAGACTTGCACTAGAACCTGCCAACCTTGTCCCAAGGAGTGGCAATTCTATCTTGTGATTTAGGCACAAAGCCATGCGACGTTGCAACTTGTTGCATAGGAGTCGCATCTAACTTGTGGGATCAATCTCCCATCAACGGCGTTTCTTGGTCAAGAAATACGCTTGATCAAGATGTAGGGTTTGGGAATCCTCTTGACCCAACCCAACTCTAACCTTACTAGGCCGACAATGTTTGACCCTAGGGTTTCTAAACTCAATCGAAAGTCTAGTAATAGGTCAATTTACTCTAGGGTAAAAACCCTAGATCGTTATTGTATGGGCATTTAGTTAACCCAACATTGCATGAATGTGGGTAGGACCTTTGGAGATCGAAAGTCTTGACTTGGCATCCCAAGTGCGATACTAGACAGAATTTTTTTAACATGACTAAACCCTAGCTAGCACTTTGAGGTGTTCATTGTACTAACTACTTATGCTTTTAAGAATCCCATGTGGATTATGTCATTACAAGTGATTTTAGCTAAATCAGTCTACTTGTCTTGCGACAAGAAACGATCTTTTCTTCGAAGAGATGAAAAATAATTTTCCTAAGAGATACAAATAAATAAATTCAATATGCAACATTCCATGCAAGTATGTGAATCATAGACTTTTACTTCTATGCAACTATAAGGTTTGCGATGACCATTTCTTTTCCTTGCCTAATCTATAATGTTAGACAATTTACGACTAACTCATATAAAAACCTACATTGAGTTTCAACAAGAATTATATCTATAACCCTTTTGTTCGATGCATTGAATTCGTGATTTAATATGAAATGCATCTTTTTCCAAAACAACTTCGATAAAGAAGTTCATGCATGACGAATGTCATAAGACTATTATTGACTTAATCCATTCTACGGCAATTAATCTGACTTAACATGCATGCATCCTCGCATGTAACAGGCAAGTTCATGGTTTCCTTTTCATGCCATGCAATTCTTGGATAACATTTCTATGGACGTCAACGATTATTTCCTATGAATCACATCTAGGAATTATTGCCTAAATGCATTATGCGCTTGATCTTTCTTGTGAGGAAGACAAAGATGTATTTAAACAAATTTTCATCCTTTTAACCTATGCAATATGCGTTTAGGATTGTCACTTTGGAAATGCAAGCAAAGAGTAACATGCATGACATGCACTAACTCTTGTAAATCGTCCAAGGAGATAAATTCCCAAATGTATTTTAACTTGACTACGTAAATTAGAGACATGCGTAAATGCATTCTTCCCATGAAAATTAAACGTGTCTAATGCATTCCCTTTATGCGAAATTTATCTTTTAAGAACCTGGGCATGAGGACTCGTAGGAATGTCCACGTGTAAACTTGGGTTTGAGACTTCCGCGCGTGCGTCTTGCATCTTTTGTTTTGGGGCCATTTATGCAACGTATTTTTTTTGTTGCAGCAACTTCCCTTGGGTTACTCGCGCGTCCTGAAGACTCACAGTCCGCGATCTTCCTCTCCTGCACAGGATCAAGGGCCTTGGAGGCTTGGATTTTAATTCCCGGGAAAGCATGCGTGTACAAGCTTATGAATGCCTTGTTAGAAGCTTCTAAAGAAGCTTCCAAGAAGCTTCTGCTTCTCAGCAGAATGACGTGGAGGGGAAATGATTGGGGAGGAGGAGATTGACGAGACTGGCGGAAGTACGATGATGATGATGGTGAAGGGAAGGTGGCGTGGCAGCAGCGGCACTCCACGGAAACAGGGCGGCATTCTTGGCGATAGCGGACGGCACGGGCACAGCATGGCAGCCTTCGTCTCCTCCTTCCCTCCCTTCGTGCCTCCCCCCAAGCTTAAGGGGGAGGTTATATAGCCTTTAAGGGGGGGGGATAGCCACCCTTGTGGCATACTTGCATGACTTCTCCCTCCCCTGCAATGTCTGAGGCTTTATAGTTTGACTTAACAGGGATAAGGTGCGCAATCTTGGTGAGCATATCCACCACAACCATAATGGAGTTGTATCCTCCCTAAACTTGGGGTAGGCCAACAACAAAGTCCATACTAATGAATTCCCATTTCATTTTGGGAATGTCAAGTGGTTGCAACTTCCCTGGCATTTTGACATGTTCAGCCTTGATGCGTTGACAAGACAAACATTCAGTGACATATTTGAGAATGTCACCTTTAAGCCTCTCCCAATAATAGCTCTTTCTGACTGCATTGAGGGTCTTGGCATAGCCAAGATGTCCTGAGAAAGGGGAGTCATGAGCTTCCCAAAGTATCTTTTTCTTGAGTGACTGGCTTGCCGGTATACATAATCTCATTCTATAGTAGACAAGTCCACTATTGATAGAGAATTCTTGATACTTTGCCTGTAACTTCGGGTCTTGATCCTTGATGGGGATCTCCCTTAGCAACTTCTGATAGGTTGGATCATGGCATGCCTCTTCTCTAGCTAGCTCAAGTATTGGGTTGTTTGGCATGGATACCTTTGTGGCTAGAGATCTAGCTGTTGATGGATCTTGCAAGATTAGAGAATTTAGAAATGCCTTGCAACTAAGTGCATCCGCAACTACATTCTCCTTTCCAGGCCGGTATTTGATTTCAAAATCATACTCCTCCAACACTTCAATCCATCGATGTTGCCTCATGTTGAGCTCATTCTGGGTAAAGATCCATTTGAGACTTTTATGATCTGTCACTAGGGTAAACTTGTTACCTAGCAAGTAGTGTCTCCAAAGCTTGAGAGCATGGATGACGGCTAACAACTCCAGATCGTGGATAGCATAATTCCTCTCATGGTTCTTCAGTTTCCTTGAAGAGTATGCTACAAGATGACCTTCTTGCATAAGCACACATCCTAAGGCAAGTGTGCTAGCATCAGTTATTACTTCAAACTCCTTACTAAGGTTCGGAAGTTTCAGGATAGGTGTTGATACCAAGCTTTGCTTTAGTTTATCAAAGCTAGATTGTTCAGCAATTGACCATACAATTGATGTCTGCTTCTTCAGTAGATCGGTCAGCGGTGCTGCAATCAAAGCATAGTCTTTGATAAAGACCTTGTACCATCCTCTCAATCCAAGAAAACTGCGTATTTCTTTGATAGTAGTTGGTATTGGCCACTCCAGAACGTCTCTGACTGTGGCCGGATCTAACGAAATTCCTTCCGCTGATACAATGAATCCCAGATATTCAATCTATCGCTTGAAGAATGCACACTTCTTCTTTTTGGCATAAAGCTTGTGTGCCTTCATTGTCTCAAGGACAATGCAAAGCTGGGGTTCATGGTCTTCTTCCTGTTTGGATTAGACTAAGGTATCGTCAAAAAAGACGAGTACAAATTCATCAAGATATGGCCTAAAGATATCCTGCATTAACCTGTTGAAGGTAGCATGAGCATTTGTCAGTCCAAATGACATGACCAGGAACTCAAAATGCCCATATCTTGTGCTGAATGCCGTCTTTGGGATATCCTCTTCCTTGATCCTTATCTGATAGTATCCAGACCTGAGATCAATCTTGGAGAAGATCTTCGCACCTTGAAGATGGTCAAGAAGTTTATGCATGACGAATATCATAAGACTATTATTGACTTAATCCATTCTACAGCAATTAATCTGACTTAAAATGCACACATCCTCTCATGTAACAAGCAAGTTCATGGTTTCCTTTTCATGCCATACAATTCTTGGACAACATTTATATGGACGTCAACAATTATTTCCTACGAATCACATCTAGGAATCATTGTCTAAATGCATTATGCGCTTGTTCTTTCTTGTGAGGAAGACAAAGATGCATTTAAACAAATTTTCATCCTTTTAACTTATGCAATATGCGTTTAGGATTGTCACTTTGGAAATGCAAGCAAAGAGCAACATGCATGACATGCACTAACTCTTGTAAATCGTCCAAGGAGATAAATTCCCAAATGTATTTTAACTTGACTACGTAAGTTAGAGACATGCGTAAATGCATTCTTCCCATGAAAATTAAACGTGTCTAATGCATTCCTTTTATGCGGAATTTATCTTTTAAGAACCTGGGCATGAGGACTCGTAGGGATGTCCATGTGTAAACTTGGGTTCGAGACTTCCGCGTGTGTGCCTTGCATCTTTTGTTTTGGGGCCATTTATGCAACATATTTCTTTTGTTGCAGCAACTTCCCTTGTCCGTGATCTTTCTCTCCTGCACACAGGATCAGGGGCCTTGGAGGCTTGAATTTTAATTCCCAGGAAAGCACGCGTGTATAAGGCTTATGAATGCCTTGTTAGAAGCTTCTAAAGAAGCTTCCAAGAAGCCTCTGCTTCTCAGCAGAATGATGTGGAGGGGAAATGATTGGGGAGGAGGATATTGACAACGAGCGGGATCACGATGATGATGATGGTGAAGGGAAGGCGGCGTGGCAGCAACGGCACTCCACGACAGCAGGGCAGCATTCTTGGCGATGGCAAACGGCATGGGCACAGCACGGCAACCTTCATCTCCTCCTTCCCTCCCTTCGTGCCTCCCCCCAAGCTTAAGGGGGAGGTTATATAGCCTTTAAGGGGGGGGATAGCCACCCGTGTGGCATACTTGCATGATTTCTCCCTCCCTCATGCACTCCACCTCTCATGGACTACTCACCCTCCCTCTCACACTCCTCTCCCCCGCCATGCATCGGCTGAGGGGGGAGGGAATATTAATAAAAAAATGTGCCTAAATTTTTACCATTATCCTCTTTTTCCCTTTTGGAGACGTGTTCCCGTGCGGCTTGCAGTCTTCAAGCCGCGGCCTCTTTTGCATGACACTGAACCGGAATTTAACATTGTGCAAGGAGGGAACACTTAGCCACCAATATTAATCGATGCGGGAGATTATTTTGCACTGCTTTTGCACAAGATGTGTGGGGTTTTTTTTTAAGGTTGATTAATATTTCGATTAATATTTCAGGCAAAAATATTACAAAGAGGTGGTTATCAAAGTAATTGGCCTTTCTCAAATCATTGTTTTAGTCCTTAATAAATGTGGACTATGCAAATGTTGTTGATCATCTTGAATGGATGATGGGTGGGTTGAATTACATGGCATAATCTCTTACAATGGTGACATTAATCTCCATGTTGGTAGGCCATTTTTGGTAGATGTTTTTGTCGAACAACATTATGTCTCAAAACATTATTGGCAAGCTACTACTAGACTTAATCTTGCATGCCCCATGATCCTTGGTGTGCTTGAATATTGACAACCAGTCAACTTCAGGCACGTCACAGTTTCTCAGGGCTCTCGATTCTATTCCTCCAATTGAAAGGCCATAAACCTGGTTGAAGTCCTCCTTGGTGTAGTATAATGTACTTTGTTGCACATAATGCACCTTGGGATCCCTCCATCTTGCTACAAAGAGGGGGGAAAATAGATTAGCAAATTTAGCAAAACTAGTTTTTGAAATTGCAAAGGTGCTAGCCAGCATGCATGAACTTATTGATTGATGAATCTCTGGACATATCCCTTGTTTTGCATTTGGGATAATGTTGCAAATACATGATCTCGTCATCAATGCTCTATCTTGGCTCGATGAATATGAAGGTTCTACTTTAGTTTTAGGCCTCTTTAAGCTATGCAGCTCAATTCCACCAAAGACAACTGATACTTGAGGCCTTTTTCTAGCTTGATGCTTTCGGGCCACTGTGCTGCTCTCAGAAACATGTTTTCTCTCTTGAGTTTGGAGTTAGCTCTATAGGACCCCACACAATCATATTTTTCAACTCCTTGTGCAAGATATCAACATAGCTGGCTTTGCAAGCTATCACACTCTCATGATATGTTTTTTAGATTCCCATGATGAAATTGTAACATCAATATACTTTTTTTTTCCAAAAAGGTATGTGGAGTCATCCTTAGAAAATAGGCCCCTTTCTGCTAGTTAATCGATGCTTTTCAAATGTGCCAAAAAGTTTTTAAAAATAATGGGTTAACCTTCTTACACCCAATAATCTAATGGTATTTATTCTACATTCTGGTTTTATTTGATTATAGGTATAAGGAGGGAAGAGATTGGCACATCATCCACCATATTAGTACAAGAGGATAACATAGCTTCACCTACCCATGTTAGGCCTAGAGATCAAAATCTTTTGAATCGTTCTTAAAGAAAAAGAAATCTTCATTTCACTTCACTAAATCAAGGAAAATCTTCTTTTTATCCTTAACATTGGAGATATTTTTCATCCCTTAGATACATTTTGTTCTTTGTATCATCATTGGTATCCACAAATTGGCTTTATGTTTTAGTATTTTTTCTTTGCTTCTTTTTTTGTGTTTCATGAGTTATATTCTTTGATTGTCATGTAAATAATAAGTGTTAGGTATAAGGTGTGTGTGTGTGTGTGTGTGTGTGTGTGTGTGTGTGTGTGTGTGTGTGTGTGTGCGTGTGTGTGTGTGCGTGTGCGTATGCGTGTGCGTGTGCGTGTGCGTGTGCGTGTGCGTGTGCGTGTGCGTGTGCGTGTGCGTGTGCGTGTGTGTGTGTGTGTGTGTGTGTGTGTGTGTGTGTGTGTGTGTGTGTGTGTGTGTGTGTGTGTGTGTGTGTGTGTGTGTGTGTGTGTGTGTGTGTGTGTGTGTGTGTGTGTGTGTGTGTGTGTGTGTGTGTGTGTGTGTGTGTGTGTGTGTGAGCATAGGTGAAAGAGGCAACAATTTGCATGGCTAAGAATAATGCAAGCGAAGTGGAAAGTTTGTTCCTTGCTAGGAAAAATGAGGATACTGAAATGTCATGTGAGCAAAAAGTGAGAAAATGGAAGCTACCATCTACCATGTTAATACCATACAACTTTGCTTCCCTCGAAATGTAACTTCACACTATCATGTGAAACTTCCATGAATTAGCCTAGCATTTCAACTCCGTGAAGCATGCAAGGAATGATAATCTCATGTGTTGTAGGAGATGCCCAAAGAATGCTTCAATCTCCACCATAAACTTCTCATGGGTTAATGAGTCTCATGCATATATTCCTCGGGGGGGTGGGTGTGGGGGTCACTCTATACAAATCCTATATATCACGTGCGTTCATGGCATGTTTTATATATCCCTATGTGACCTTTTTTGTGATATTTGTTTGACCCTTTTGTGTTTTTTACCATAATTTATAAATCCCTTTCTGTAAGTTTATGTTTTTATACAAGAATTTAAGAGACCCTTATGTAATAAATACAAAATACTAAGTTTATCGTAGAATTGATCCCGAACTAGTTGCATCAATGCCTATCTGTCACATCACCTTATCTGCTACATTTTACTCCTTTGCATCATTGCCAGGCTATCAATTCCTCAGCCACACTGCTGATCTGACCTTCTTGAGCTGTGTTTACTCCTACATGACATCTCTGGAGATTTTTTGCTGTGTTTCGAAAACCATCAAAGTATGACACACTTCAACTCATACTCTTTACCCTGGTCCTCAAGACACGAGAGTTCAATGTTTAACATTCACCCTACATAGTGTGTTTGTTGCATTGAGAATGATATATATATCCATCCTACAAATTGTTGAATGGGTGTTTGATGACGTCAATAGCCATATGTCCTCCAACAAGCAGGCGACTAGTAGGACAGTGTGTCTCAACAGCAAACACATACAATAGCTCCAAGCTGATGCAGTAATTGCCAATGTTGAGAGTGCTAGAGGTAGTAGGTAGACCATGAATTAACTAGGCAACTATTAAATAGGCATGCAATAGCTCAAGAGTGTCCCTAACCAACCAAACAACAACTGTATACTAGGAATAGCAGTAGGATAGCTGGTAACAAGGCTAATAATCAGGTTACTTGGCATTGTAATAGTTGTGGACAATAGGATAGTACTTCAACAAAACTCCACAAGTTGGCAATGTCCTCCCAAAGGAGTGAGGCTAGTAGTGGGCATCAGAGGGATGAATGATAGCTAACTAAAATAAATAAATACTCTATAAATAGACTCCTATTTATAGAGTATTTGAGATGTAATCTACTACCAAAAACAAGCCATTTAATAATAATAAAATAGCACGAATGTGCTTTTGGGGTTGGTTTAAGGAGTCTTAACCATGGATTACTAGAAACCCTAAAATTAGTGGCTAAACAAATACTTCATGGCTACTACGATAGCTTTCCATGCCTCAATAAGTTAGCTAGATGTTGCCAAAAGGCCAACCATACAAGCAAAGTGATCTAGAGTAGGTGTCATGCTGTGTTCTTTATGCATTAGCTTGAAGTACTTCACCCAAGGGGACTAAGCTAGCATGGACGCATGCAACAAACACACAAGTATGTAATGGAACACTTTGTTGTGGCATGTGCTCAAAGATGTCTGAACATTTCATCCTCCTAGTTTTCACCATAGGTCTTAATCATTGTTGTCCATGCCACCACACCTTGGGAAGGCATCTTGTCAAAACACTCCACAAGCTTTTCCTATCAAGCCATATTTTCGATACATGTTTTGACAGCTGCTAAGGTGCTACAAGATTCAAGCAAAGAACATATGTGGAAGGATCTATAGACATGCCTACAAATTACATAATCTAAAACAGTCCAGCACCTCCTTGGCACAGCCCTATTCGGAGTACCTTGTAACTGACAAACTATCAAACATATTTCTTTTATCTAACAAACCACTGAACATAAGTGAGCCACATTGGTGAAGTGGGATTGTGTAAAAGTATGTCTTAATAATGATAATAATGCTTGGAATCTCAAATGACAGCACCAAGTTTGTGGAGTTCTTCCATCTACACTATTTTAATAAAGGAAAAAAGAAAAAAGGGTCCTCTATGCTATAGAAATCTTCAAGGATGTAGCATGGAACTTACATCTTCAAGGAAACTTATGCTTATTCAAGGTCAATTTGAAGGATGTAACATGCAACAATGCATTAAAAAGAAAACTTGGGTTACCTATATCGTAGAAGGATGGACAAAACTATGTAGGTATCTTGGAAACATTTGGTGTCTATTGCAAGCAAGTTCACAAAACTTGCTCCTCCTCGTCACCATCAAGATCCTAATGTCTCATGATCACAATACCACCTACTATTTCTTTGCTTTACTAGATCCCTTTCTTAGCTCTCTGCAAAAGCCAATCAGTTAGATTTGAGGTGGAAACTTGTGGGTGGCTAAATGCATGGAGACCAACAACAGCCTACAGCAAGTACAATACATTTACTAGATTATATGATAACATCTTATACCACAACAGCTATAGTAAGTAGGTCTATAACAGCTACAACAAGTTGAATATATGATTGGAGCTAACAGGACTTGATTCTTCATCCAAACTGTTCCTTTTCATGGAGAGGAGATCTTGCCCTGGTCTACATCCAAGCAATTTGAGAAACCTCGTGGAGTAATCATCCTTACACAACTGTGCTCGTCTCTCCGATCTTTTGACTTTTACATTCGGCTCCGTCTGCACCGACTGCATTAGCTCCTTCCTCCGTTTCTGATCCCCTTCCTTGTTGATCTCTCATGCTTCTTAATAGGCCAGCAATGGTAACATCCTACCTTCAAAACCTAGGTACCTTGCAAGTGTCGGCAAGTAATCCTCCCCCCCCCTCTCTCTCTCTCTCTCTCTCTCTCTCTCTCTCTCTCTCTCTCTCTCTCTCTCTCTCTCTCTCTCTCTCTCTCTCTCTCTCTCTCTCTCTCTCTCTCTCTCTCTCTCTCTCTCTCTCTCTCTCTCTCTCTCTCTCTCTCTCTCTCTCTCTCTCTCTCTCTCTCTCAAAATGGATAAATCGATCGGCCTGTCGATTGATCCAAGCAACACAGGGTGCACATATTATAATAATAAAAAGTAAAAAAATTCCTTCGACGCAAATAGTTTACATGTGGTCAAGTCTAAACTTGGAAATGGTTTTTTGGAGGGTCACAGGTGTTGGAGTGTTTTTGGGGGGGACCCCGGATTTTGAGACCCCCCCCCCCCCCCATGTGGCATGGAGTGCTTTTCGATTTGATCTAAAAACCCCTACGTGAATAGCTCCATTGTGTTTGCACCTACTTTTTCCATCATTGGAAAATTTTTAGTGACCCTATTTTTTAGGGCCCCCACTATCACTGTGGTGGGACACTTGAATAGTGGTAATAGTGGGGCCTCAAAACCCCCACTAAAATTGCATGGGAAGAGACTCTAAGAGCACCTTTCGATGGCCTCTTCTCAAAATAGGATAATGAACGTTATGATTTTCAACTTCACTTTCTAACACAATCAATTGAAGGGGTGTTGAAGGTCATATCTGATTTTGTTGTAGCCATTACACACTACTATGGCTCCGTTAACTGGTTATCAGCTGTTAAAGTTTGAAACTATCAGTGACGTTTCGTAACTTTTGCAAATATGCAAAAGTTACGAAACTCACACAAAGAGCCTGACGTTCGCCATAATTGCCTGGTGTGAGTTGGAGAAAGGAATCGTGGGAAGGTGCTATTAAAAAAGTAGCATATTTTCAACTACCAAATCCACAAATCTTAACTCAAAAAAATGGGACACTTAAACTCCAATTAACCTTGGGTAATTTTTTTTGGGGCTTGAACTACCTTGCCACCACACCATTGTATAAGCATATACCCTAACAAGCAATGCTAATAAACTAAAACTCTCACATGTTTAAAAAATTATAGGATGCCATCTTTGGAAATTGAACCTTTAACAGTATGCAAAAAATCCCTTGTTCCAAGTAAACCATGATACCCACATGCCCAAGTTGCAATAGGAACTTCTGAAAATTTATTAATAAAAAAACCCCTTTTGCCCTTTTGTATTTGTAAATATGTAGATTCTAGGGATATTAAATACCCTTATTTTGAACTCACGTGCTAGAGGTACATATTGTTGACCGACCCCCCTCCCCCCCCCCCCCCCCCGCGGAGATATATTCTTGGGACTTCTTTCAGCACATTCCAAAAGAGATGGTTGTGAGTTTCTAATTCCCCTTTGCTAGGGGTTTGTAAGGATTAACTACCTCTATAAAATAAAGTCGTCACTTTGGATCCTAACATATCAAAGAAGTCAATGATTTGGTGATTATTGAGAGCAAATAGACAAAGGTTGGGAATAACCAAATATTGGCTTATTTTCTTTGGTACAGATGCATTCCCTAGGTAGCCTCAACCAAAGACACGATAAATATTCCTATTATGGATAGGCTGATGTGGAAAAAAGGAGAGTGGTAGGAGGGGGGACCAAGATGTGCACAAGTAAGCTTAATGCTCAAGGAGATGTGAAGGCACATTTCACATACAAAACCACTAGCTCATATAGTGATATACAAGTGAGGTGAAAATTGGATGTCTTATTTGCTATTTGCACATATAATTGAAGTAGGGTTCAAGAGTGTATAGCAAAAACTAGGATATTAGGATGCAAAACTCCTAGTTTTTGTGGGGTTTTTTGGGTAGAATCTCCTAACATGGGCTTATTGATTATGGATTTAAAGTGCAACAAAGACCATGTAGAATGTTTCAAAAGAAGAAATTTTAAATGACTACACTACCATCATTTTTCCTTTTATGAGGAATATTTATGAGAATGAGAATGATTAATTCTATGTCAATGTTCATGTAGAAAATAATGGAAGAAGGGGCTATCTTATACTAATTGATACTTTTAACTACTACACTATGGAGATAAATATCTAAAATTCTATGGACAGTAAGGATTAAATGGAGTGTGAACATTAGGGTTATAAGATCAAGTTTATTTCTAGTTTTCTAGAGCATAGGGGTCCCACAATAGGTATGGATGGGTGGAGAATTTTTGTTTTCAATTTATCCTTGCATAACTTTTTCTACCCATACCTATGGAGACTTGGGTTTACAAGCAAAACATACTTGGGATTTGTTTCTACTTGAACATTGATGAGCCACATGAGCTTGCTACAAGGGTTTCTACTTTTTCACTCCAATCACAATGTTAAATAAAGTATAACAATGCATTGATGTGGAAAATATTCTCTAATGGAAAAACTAAAGACATTTAGCAAGGATAGCACAAATTGTTCATGATGTTAGTGCTCATATGGCATGTAGCATCTTGAAAAGGCTATGTTGGTAAAAACCCAAGTTATGTGTGCTTTCTGCCTTTTGGCAAAAGAGAATTTTGGGAATCTATTTTTAAGAATGGTCATCCAAGCCACTACAATTATTAATTTTGGCCCAAATCATGATTGCATTGTGGATAAATTGTGTCTATAGTATTGATTTTTCTCAACATTTTCGTAGTCAAGAAGTACACATTTCTTTCTTACCTTTACAAAGGATCAATAATATGTACAAGAAAGTAGTTGGATGGCACATTTTCTTCTTTTATGAATGGATTTTTGAAACATTAGACAATGTGTGAAAGGCACTACAAGATATAGGCCTTATACCGACGTTAAAAGCGACGAAAATGTAAATAACAAAATTTACCCCCGTCGTCACAAAAAGCATCGTTATTGGCAACGCCATAGAACAGTCAGTATCAGCATCGTTATTGGTGTCGGTATCAGCGTCGCATGATAGCGACACTAATAACGACGTCAATAATGACGCGAGCAATAAATTTGCGATGCTAATAGTGACGGTAACAGGGAAAAAAAATTTGTGTACAATGCTCCTGTAAACAAAAACAAAATATACTGAAATCATAACACTGATACATGAAATAAATACATGATCGCATAATGAAAGCGACTAGTATAATCATGACAAGATATCACTACTACATAGAAATGTCTACACAGATCAGGCGACCAAAAAAGAAAGGTGTGTGAGCTCTAGGGATCCACGGGCGAGCTACATATCCTCGCCATCCGAAAGCTTGTCCCACTGCAAAGGAGCATCGAACGGACTCTGCAAAAAAAAAAACAACAATACATCAATCCACCATACAATAATGCATTCTAATTAAGCATGGTAACTACAGACAAAAGAAAGATGAGTGACTTACAGGGCAAGAAAGAAACATGGTAACTACAATAATGCATTCTAATTAAACATCGTCTGTG
Organism: Lygodium microphyllum; assembly: GCF_053477565.2. Classification (NCBI taxonomy): domain Eukaryota; kingdom Viridiplantae; phylum Streptophyta; class Polypodiopsida; order Schizaeales; family Lygodiaceae; genus Lygodium; species Lygodium microphyllum. The sequence goes on along the minus strand of NC_141150.1, from coordinate 79,794,658 downwards.
TGACATATATACACACATGCAGTCCATCATCTAGCCCATAGAAAATCTATCTACTGAGGCTGAAACCGGAAACTCCTCATGCAAGGATGCTACTATGTAGTCCTTGCTCCCCTTCGATATGTTCTTCCAATGATCTAAGACGTTGTGCCAAAAAACTTGTTGGCAAAACTCTCTCATGTGAGCCATCACCCTCCTCCCCTCATCATTCATGATGATGGCTCCTGACCTATCATCGACTAGATAGGCATATCCCCCTGGGGTATGCCTAAGATGGGTCCTCTCCCACCTGCGTCCACGCTCTTGGGCATATCCAGGAGACCCCTGTGCATCCGGTATACCAACCAGCGTAATATCTATCGGAGTGGCACCCATAGGGGTGCGACCTGCATACGGCTGAGCAAAAGCCGGAGTAACTGGAATAGACATCCCCATAGGTGTGACAAATCCTGGAGGTGATGCAACTCCAACTGAACGACGAGACGAAGACACCGTGTCCGTGCCTCCACAGCATCCACCTGAGCTTGAGCCACACTCCCTGGAACTACCATGAGAGCGAGGAGTCGCACCTCTATCCAATGCCGATCGTGAGCTCACAGCCTCTGTATCTCTACAGCATCCCCCTAACCCTGAAGCAGTCCCTCCCTCTCTGGCCCAAGTCTGGAGTGTCGACCTCGTCTGCTCCAAGCTGAAGCATCCGATCGCACTGAAGTAGATCTAGCAGAGCAGCTTGACGATGTCCGAGACAGCTCCTGGTCTGCCATGTCTCTGAATCTCGCGATCTGGTTTGCAGACATGCGCATGAAGATATCCTGCAACTCCTCATCGCTCATCCCTCAACTCATCCTTATAATGTCACCTGCACAGACAAAAAATGATATTAGAATAATCAATCTAAATCATACAAAGCACGGTAATATAAATCCTAGAAAAATGATCTCACTAAAAATGCATGTCTTATGTACCCTTATAAGCGATTGGTAGACGAATCGAGTAAGTGGATGCTCCAAGTATGAAGTATCCTATGGTCCCATGTCAATCTCCTGACACAACTCCGCATACACTGGAAGGTCGATAGACATGTCACCACAAAAGGATGAGTCTACCTCGTTCTCAAAGAATTCTTGGACTCCTATATTTCCATCATTGTTAGCCGATGTTGACTCCAAGCTTTCGTTGGCCTCCACCCCTTGCAATATCGACCCCTCTATTTGCATATTGTCTTCATCTATGCTCGGAATATCGCTTTGATCATATACTCTCGCACTTCGGGGAGCTGAAGGTATAACATACCACCATCAAGGTTGTCGGGGGTTTGGATAGAAGATTACTGTTCACAAACACGTACAAGAGAGTTTAAACTATTGTGACATGTACCATGTCGTAATAAAATTAACAAACAAACGAGTCAATGCATCTATTCACAATGGGCCGGCAACACAAAGGTGTCACGTAAATCCGTTCTTTTTTTTTTGGAATCTATTTCAAGAAATCCAAATGGACCTCGTTGAACTATTTCTCCAGCTCCTTCGAGTACCACTTTGAACCACTACACATCGAATAGTATCATGGAGAAGCTATGGTAATCCACCTATCAATACTTTGCAAGTTTCTAAAATACTCCATCTCATCTATAACCGTGTTTGGATCCGTTGCTCGTCACTGGCTCTCCTGCTCGAACCTTGCCATGATACCACTGTCCATTGTGGAGCGCATTTTGTCAATACGCTCCACGCAAAAATGCCGTCTGCGCGACCACGCTACACTATATATTTTGTATTGTACATTGAAACACTCAAATTAGATGTCGCATATAAAATATAGATACGATAAATCCTAAACACCTCATCACCTTTGGACTACATCCCCTTGAGAATTTCCACTCCTCCATTGAGACCTCCGCCCCTTCGCGAGATGCTGCTGTCAAAGCTCCATGCAACCATCACGTTGACATGAACCGCAGCATCTCCTCCATGCCCTCGGGATATCGAATCAGTCGATGACGAGTACTACGTTGAAATTCAGATCGCGCTTCCTCTCTATCTTGCCTGGTGATCTGGTACTTGGCGAGCCACGTCTCCATAGAGGTATGGTGCAACATACAAAAGAGATTCACCTTCTCCTCCATTGTAGCATCCATTCTTTTTTCTACCCCATTTCTAACCACCACATCTCCAGTCAGTCTATCATCGTCCTTCAGCCAACCATAGCATTTTGTTGTCTGGATCCACTGTTGGTAGCCATTGTGAAATATGCACTAGCGCCTCAGACACCAACCAACCTTCAGCCATGCTACCTTCTGGCCGAGCTCGTTGTCGCACAAAGCCTTTCAGGGTTTTCATCAAGTGCTCCAAGAAGAACATCCATCGCGTATGGACAGGTCCAGCAATCTCCACTTTATCTACAAGATGCACAAGAAGGTGGATTTGTATCGCGAGCATGCTAGTAGGCAGGTATTTCTCAAAGAGACAGACCGTCTCCACTATTCCCTACCTCGCGGATTCAATAGAGGACGTCTTAATCTCCTTCTGTGACATCCATTGCACCAAAGTTGATAACCTGTAAATGGCCCTGGAATAAGACATCCTGCGATCGCGGTCGGTAGTACAAACTGCCACAAATGAGAAAGCATTATGAACAATGGCTACACTCCAAATAGCAAAATACGCACGCCAATTACAATCCATTCGTAGTACAAACCTGACATATCTTATGCTAGTCATGGGATTTTAGCCCTAATAATTGGTCGTCTTTAGAAAATGCAGACCTGAGAGAATGCATCATACCCATCGAAGTGCGGATAGACTTGACTACTTGCTTCACAATCCGCTCTTTTTTAGTGGACAAAACCCAAGGACACGAGGTAGCTGCACACGACCATCAACACTCGATTGTGGCCAAAGCGCCTCCATCTTACCTACCTCCTTCAAATCCATTCGTGCCCCTATAGTGTCTCTCTTTCCTGTGATGTGGTCCCATAGCAAGCTGCCCACATTCTTGAAAATATGCATGGGATCCAACAAGTGGTTGACCTGTAAGTGGGTCTAATATAGCAACTTGTAGAAAACTGAGAACAGTCGCATTTTGTTTGGATGTGACTCCGCGTGGAGCATTTTCAGCTTGTACCAACTTGCAACGTTCATACATGTTGGAAGTCATCCAAGAAAAACTTCCTTGAGTTCATGATCCTCTGGCAAGAAAGCAACGTGTCCTTGATATACCATCTTCTTCATGGTTCGTGACCTTCGGAAGTCTAATTGTGACCCGCACAATGGACGTGCATGATAACCTAAGGCAACCAGACCTATTGCAACACCACAACCTAGTGAATACAAGCTTGAACGAGATAAAATATAGATATTACCAACAAGAATGAAAGCCTATTTACCTGAGCACTCTTCAAATCCCTGAAAGTCATGCATCGTCCACATGAGAATGGCTCGAATATTGGCAGACCATTGACCATCGCACTTGCTCATATCTTGCACGGTGACCCCCTTCTTCCACAAAATCTTAAGCTCATCGACTAATGGATGAAGATACACGTCCATATTTTTGACTTAGTAGCGGCCGGGGACGAGTAAGCTAAGGATGAGATGTCCTTTCTTCGTAGAAAGTCATGGAGGGATATTGTAGTTGACAAGGACTATAGGCCACACACTATAAGAAGTTGAGCGCAGACTGAATGGGTTCACGCTATCCATTGCAAGACCGAGCCGAAGATTCCTTGGCTCTCGGGAAAAGCCTAGGAAGGTAGAGTCAATGTGGCTCCATGCGCGTGAATCCGCTGATATTCGTTGAACTCCATCCGTGGACATATTCTGCGCATGCCACGTTGTCAAGCTCGCCATGCTGGACGTACGCAACACGTGGTTTATGCGGGGGATAAGCAAAAGGTGTCTGAGAACTTTTTGAGGGATGGTTTGCCCTTTCAAGGCCTGTCAAAACAGTATGCAATCGTTGATACATGCATGGATGTTGTTGTAGTCTATTCCAAGCTTTCGTAAAACATGTCGTGCATCATCACGAGACTCGGGTATGGTATTTACAGGTGGTAATATATGATATTTCAATAACCTGAAAAAAATCATAAAACACCTTGAAAAAGCACAAATGTTTTTAATAATAGTGCCGAAAAAAATCAACGAAGCGTATGTACAAGATACCTGAACAACTCGGTCACACTCGCATCGCTCCACCCGTATTTTGCTTACACACTTAAGAGTGCAAGCAGTGTCTTCAAGCAAGATACTCGGCACCCATCATATAATGGTATGGATGCTTTCTCTCTAAGCGGATTAGAAGTCTTGACATCCATGGGAATCAATGCATCGATCATTGCCTCCATCTCAGGCTCCAAGATTGTAGGTAGGTCTGGAAGGATGCTTGTCTCATCTGGCATTGATGATATAGATTGGCCTTGCAAGTGGTAGATTGGCTCATGCACTCCATCTATCGCACGCCCACGAACCCTTCTAATTGGCCGCAAAGGGTGCACTTCTCCTTGGGATGAGATGTCACCTCCCTGGATAGAAAATTTGCCAGCCATACCCAATCTTATTGTATATGGTATTCAATTAGCTTGCGAGTACAATGCATGATTGATATTAACTTTTCTTACCGTTTGCTGAAAATCCGCAATCGCCTGATCAATGATCTTAGATTGAAACTTGCCAAATCATCGTACGTGTTCTATAGACAATCGACGTTTTCGTCTAATTGCCAGCTTGCATTGAGAGGAAGGACATGGGATACGCTGATTAAGATACGCCTCGCGATCTTGAACAATAGGACCTTCATCGTTTTCCATTTTATCTACGTTACGACAAACAATTTGTTTTTATTATCATTCTTTTTTTCTTTCTTAAATTGTTCTCCTCTCCTTCCATCTCTCTCTTTTTTTTCTTTCTTAAACTGTTATCATCTCCTTCCATCTCTCTCTCTTTTTCTACGTTACGACCACGACTATGATCACGACCACGACGACCACGACTACGACTACGACCACGACTACAACTATGACTACGACCACGGCCATGACCACGACTACGACTATGACTACGACGACCACGACTATGACTACGACCACGACTACGACTACGACCACGACCACGACCACGATCACGACCACGACCACGACCACGACTACGACAACTACGACCATGACCATGACCATGACCACGACCATGACCATGACCACGACTACAACCACGACCACGACCATGACCATGACCATGACCATGACCATGACCACAACCACGACCACTATGACTACGACCACGACTACGACTATGACTATGAGTACGACCACGACCATGACTACAATTACGACTACGACTACGATGACCACGATCCACGACCATGACCACGACCACCATCACCATGACCACGACCACGACCACCACAACTATGACCACCACGACCACCATGACCACGACCACCACCACGACCACCACGACCACGACTACGACTACGACTATGACTACGACCACGACTACGACTACGATCACGACCATGACCACGACCACAACCACGACTACGACTACGACGACCATGACCATAACCATGACCACGACCATGACCATGACCACGACCACAACCACAACCACTACTACGACCACGACTATGACAACCACGACCACAACTACTACCATGACCACGACCACGACCATGACCAGTTATAATACTCGAGACAAGATTTCAAAGTCTTTACTGATTTCAATCGGTCATGGATGCCATACTATGGGTAGGTTGCACTCACTAAGAATAGAATTAGTGATTCACCTTATCTTCTCTCCATCAATAGAATTCTCCTTTACCATTTACAACTCACTCACCTTCTCTCCACACTATTGTAGACTACAATCTCTATGAGAGCATGAGATTGGGATCTCCACAGATACCAAAGCATGATCTCTAGCTTGATGGTTGCATATACTACTACTACTCGTGGAATAAACCTTAAAATAGTTATTATGCTCAAATATATGCTTGTTAGAGCAAAAATTTGTTCCTAAGACTATTCTAAGGAAGAAAGAGGGTTAATGATAAAAGAGTGTCCTTCATTGTACATGATTTTATATTATATTTATTAATTAAAATTGATAGTTGAAGATGAGTTTCCTAAGAGATCTTGTAGTGATGTTGTTTTAGTTTTGCGAAGCATATGAATGATGCTGTTTTAGTTTTTTGTATTTGTCTTTTTAAGAAGAGATTGATTTTTCTGGAATATCCAAAGTTATTTTTGGATTTACGTTATGAAAAATGAATGTTTTTCATACTGATAGGCTAATTTCCTTCGTTGTATACTTGCGTGGTGGAGGCTAGGACAAGCCCCATGTATGAGAGGTCTCTTTGCACGAAGAACATTATGCTAGGAGGCACAAGTATGCTAGGGCTCTCTAGCCATATATCCCTTAGGTTTGTTGAGGATCGGCCTAACCCCTATGAGCCTAGAATGGGCTTATTGTAAGGTCTTATTTACTTTTCTCTCTTTCTCTCCCTCTCTCATTTCCTCTCCCTCCCTCACCCTGACCCTCTCTTTCTCTCTTTCCCTATTAGGTTTAATGATTTTTCTCTCTTTTTCTCTCTCCTCTCTCTCTCTCATTTCATTTTCTCTCTTCCTCTCCCTCTCTCATTTCCTCTCCCTCCCTCACCCTCACCCTCACCCTCTCTTTCTCTCTTTCCCTATTATATTTAACATCTTTTCTCTCTTTTTCTCTCCTCTCATTCTCTCATTTTTTTCTCTCTCCTCTCCCTCTCTCATTTCCTTTTGCTCTCTTCCTCTCCCTCTCTCATTTCTTCTCCCTCCCTCTCCCTCTCCCTCCCTCCTCCTTTCCCATTTCCTCCCCCTCTCCCATTTCCTCTCCCTCCCTCTCCCTCCCCCTCTCTTTCTCTCTCCCTCCCTCTTCCTTTCCCATTTCCTCCCCCTCTCCCTCTCCCTCTCTCATTTCCTCCCCCTCTTCCTCTTCCTCTCCCTCTCCCTCTCTTTCCCTCTCTCTCCCTCTCTCATTTCCTCCCCTTCCCTCTCCCATTTCCTTCTCTCTCATTTCCTCTTCCTCTCTCAATCTACACAAATTATATAAAAAAAAGTAAAAGAGAGAGAGAATGCACTCTCCCTCCCCCTCGCTCTTCCATTCCCTCTCCCTCTCCCTCTCTTTCTCTCTCATTTCCTCTCCCTCTCTCAATATACACAAATTAAACCCTAAACAAGTAAAAGAGAGAGAGAATGGACTCACCGTAAAGATTCAAAGAAGGGTTTGGCGGCTCCTCTTCGCCCTCCGTACACCTCCTCTACTTCTTCACTAATGATGGCGGCGGCGGGGGTGGTGGCGGCGGTGGCGGTGAGAAGCCTTCTTTCTCTCTTTCTCTCCCTCTAAGAAAAAGAGTGGCTCTCTCTCTCGCTCTCCTTCTCGAAAACTTTCGTGAATGCGCAAAATGAAACGCGCTCAGGTTTCGGCCCACGTTTTTTTCTCTATGGATCGTCGCTATTTGCGTCACTATTAGCGTCGCATTTGCAACGCTAATAACAATACAAATAGCGACGCCGCTATTTATCGTCGCTAATCGGCGTCGCTATGACCTGATATCCTTGTAGTGAGGTTTTCTCTTTTTCCTTTCTTTTCCTTTTACATATGGAAGACATGATTTTATTTCATCCTAGCTCCATACAACCACCTCCTAGAAATGTTCACATTCATAGTTTATGAAGATCTACCAAATAAAATTGTTCTTCATGGGAGCAACAAAGTTCAACATGTTAAAGTTTTATATCTCTTTTAATCCCGACTAGTGTTATATTGGGGTTTCAAGAAACATTAAAAGTACCTCAGATAAACATCAATATTGTAAGATGGTGTTGTAAATATGACGTAAAGCTTAGGGCCTTTACTCTTTATGTTCTAGATAATTACAATGCATTTATAGATCTTTTTAAAGAATATTTTACTTTGTTCCCAAATATTGTAGAGAAATTGGCTATGTGAATAACCTTTTTAGACATGAACAACGTGACGAAGCATTATGTCTTTTATTGCAAAATTATGTATGACTAGACAAAGAGAACAAGAAGTTTGTTACACATGTCATCATTTTATGGCACACCTCTCTCCCCTTTAGACCAAATGCTAAGACTACCCTAATTATATTTTCCATTCTATAAAGGCAAAACATTTCCCTCTTAGTTGCGTTAACATCTATACAATATCCTTCTTCATGTTCTCAAAATGATCACACCATTGACTTGCAGATTTCCATGGGCTTGGCCTTTTGGATTCCTAAAACTCTAGATAGTTTTGGTGGTTACCCTTGAGATAAGTTCTATAGCTTAATACTTTCTTCCTCTAGCTTTCCTTTGTTGCCAAGGACGGTTATCTTGAATGATAAGATATTAGCCTGATACATCCATCCACCTATCGAAATGCGATCACAACAATCTTGCCTACATAATGCACAAAGTGAGGATATTTCCCCAAAGTTGGCCAACTTATCTTTCGTGGGGAGATGACATGTCATGACTCGTTGTTGCAACAATATGACATTGGTCATGTTTGAGAGGCCGTCAGTATATGTATTATGGAGAGAGGCTGGAAGAGAAATTAGATGCGCATATTCATGCAATCAGTACTAGAATCCAATCAGTTGTGTGCGGACGAATGCAACGATTGTCGGAAGTATGGTAGTGTGGAGGAGGCATATTCCATGATCGACCTTAGTTAGTGGAGGTGGCATATTCCGATACTGGAGGGACATGATCTGTAAATCTTTAAATTACGTTCATGGAGCACATCAGGGGCACTACACCAAACACACACACACCCCATCTACCGGCAATCATCTCTCTCTCTCTCTCTCTCTCTCTCTCTCTCTCTTCATGGAGGAGGATTCTGAATTAGCCTACGGGTGGAGTCCTGCCCATGATAACGGAAAGCGCGTTGGCACTGCCGTGCCGACTGACCACAGCCACGACAAATTCACGCTGACGGGGGCGTCCTACGTCACTCGCCCTCTCAACATAACTAGGGCCGAAGACGCAGCGATGCACGAGCTCCTAAAGCAAGCGGAAGGTGACGCGCAGCAGGCTGCAGCAATCGCTGCAATTGGATGGCGGCGAGACCCCACCCACCACACGCTCGTGCTGGAGGATATTGCTGTAACTGGATGGTGGCGAGACCCCACCCACCACATGCTGGTGCTGGAGCTGCTACACGGGCGCGAGCTACGCTACATCCTCACGGAGAAAATTACAAAAGGCATCCGGGTCTTCTGGTACCGGACCATGGCGGACCTGTGCAAGAACGAGCCCAACTTCACCGTCACGAAAAAAAATACGGCCACCTGCAGGCGTCTGCGCCTACGCGAGCTCCAGAAGGTCCTGCGCGACTTCAATCCCATCTACAACCTCCTCACCTCCAACTGCCACCACTATGCGCACCATATGTGGGATCGCCTTGTCAACTAGCATGACACGGGGAGGTGATGACAATAAATAAGAGTGCAGCCACGCGTAGACCTACCAGACTCTAACTTTCAAATGCAAGTACTTAGTACACATGTGGCAAGCCTCTAACAATACTAGGGTCCACGCATGTGTGTTTCTATGAATATCTATGTATACCAAAATGTATATGAGTATCTACTTAAGGTTCTATGTGTGTGAGCACACATCCACATGCATGCATGATCTCAGTCAGTAGACTATGTTTGGACATCCACATACAATGCATAATCATCATCACTTATGATGCATTCTTGAGAAGTGAATCTATGATCATTAATGAAGGATACATGAGTTAATATCCTCCAATCACTTGCATAGAGAATCATTATTTGTTAAAGATATGACTATCATGGCTCACACCAAGGCAATCTAGCCACAAGACATTGAAGAAGTAAACATATCCACAATGCATTGCATTAATGTGGAGTAATTGTTCTTGTCATACCAAGTATAGGTACTAGAACCATTGGTTTTTCAATATCAACACACTTGGGAAACTATCGCCTAAACATGAATCCTATCTTCATAATATTCTTAGTTTTATCATCTCTTAGGTAATGTACAAAATTTTCCTGATGCAAGAAAGAATGGTCGACAAAATTGCTAAATTAACTTTAATATAGTGGATATTGTGACATTGAAGTGTTCACCAATCTCAATGTATCATGTCCTAGTACCATGCCACAAAACATCAATTGCAATCATTTCTCTTGCTTCAATCAGTCATGTAGCTATTTGTTATAACAAAATAATGGACAAGTAAATCATTTGATGTGTGCATGGTCTCCTACCCTTGCATGGACAAAGGAAACAACACCCATGTGCTCAAAGCAAGACCTACCATTGATGTCAATGTTTGTTACATTGTACAACTAGTTGATGGCACCTTATAGAGTTCCCTTCATAGAAATGTAGGAAGACTACAACTATATTGTCCTTGGCATGTACTATTGTCGAGTTTGCTTTTGGTTGGTTGGAGCAACAATGGTGTTACCTAGATGGTAAGTTCGCTCAACCTACTTAAGGCACCTTGCAAAGTGCATAGTCACTTGCTTTGTCTTGCAAAACAATAGTCAAGGCAAATATGACACAAGGGAATGACAAGCTTCATTGGCTTACATTGGTAAGATATGTTTGTATTGTTATTTTAAGAGATGCTTTGGCACAAATGTTTTTCGATTGGCCTTATGATTTGGTTGCCACCATGAATAGTGCATCTCTTTACATCGTGGAGCATAGCGATTCGCATCTCTCACAACCTCCGAGTCATCCCTAGGTTGCTAAGTCATTTGCATTGCATGTTAAAAGTTCTCCTTTAGTCACTTGAGTCTATAATATTTCTTTGTTTTTCTACTATTAAGCACAAACTCTTTGGAAGGCGCAAGCATCTTTGAAAGCTACATCAAGCTTAAGAAAGAAATCAAGAACAAAGAAGGTGTTATTCCCAATATGAGCTTCAACGACATTAAGGATTCTACAATAAGACGGAACTACATTAACAAGAGCTTTAATAACAAGGATTACATAAAGATCAAATTTCACTATTACTCTTGGAGCTTCTCTTAATGGTAACATTTATCTTGGTTATATTTCAAGTCTTTATTAATTTATCACAAATTATGTTGCTACATCAAATTTATATTAGCAAAGTTCTTGAAGGATTTAAATTTAAGTGGATGTGGGAGCTCAACCTACATTGATCCCTTGTTGGCAATCAACTACTTTGGAAAGAACTATCACAATTATCTCTTATCTACTTGGATTGCTACATTTACATTTTTATGTAGTTGGTACTACTTGGTCTAGTTGGTACTACTTGGTCTCTACTTGGCTTATACATATTTTAGGCACCAACTCTCTCAAGCTCTATATCTATATGAAAATTTATCAAAGTCTTACAAGTTAGTAACTATTGGTTAGTAGCTTAGTTCGCTACATAGCACTACTATTATTGTCAAAAATTATCGAATTACTATAATCATCAAGGGAGTAGTTATTTATTAACAAAGTGCAAAAAGAAGGAGGAATCTCTATCCACACATCATTGCTTCTATCATTTGATGGAAGGAGCATTGTCAATCGACATATTGAAGTCCACTTGGATTACTATCATTTAAGCAAACACTAGTACTTGGTCAATATACATTACTACAACCACCTCAAGTCTTATCAAAGGTGTTGCTTATCATATATCAGGTTACTATATCATCACTTGAGGATAAGCATATTTCATATCAAAGAAGGAGAAGGAGAAAGGATCTATCTTGGTACTTTAGCTTTTTCAGTGTCCGTCATTGGATACATCAATCATTGAAGGAATCACTACTTGGCCTCATCTACATTGGGAAACTTGCTTGGTAAGAACTCATGTCACCTATTGGAAACTATGAAAAAAGTAAAAGAAGAAAGAAAGCATCTCTTGAGCTATCCACAACTATTACTCACACATACCACATCTGCATTCAAAGATTGGTTCATCATAAATCAATTTCTTGTCAACACGCCTTAAGCTCTAGAATACTGACCCTCATAACAACAAAAACTAGTGACATAACTCTTCATCAACTATCTAGCACACTATAACTACAAATATTTGATTTGACTTACTTCTATCTAGTTGCTTGCCCATCTCCACAATGTTTCCTAGTCTATTCTAGATCTACCTTGTAGGTGATAGTGCTAGAAGTCAATCTTCCACTATTACAATTCCTCCATTTTACACATTTTGGACTTCCTTTTATCTTTTGTATGGAGCTTTTCTTCAATTTCTTTTAGCATAACTAGTCAATGAGCAAAACCTAACTAGCCTATCACTATGGCTTCTACTTACATGATAGGACCATCCATTCATATCTTTTAGCTATAAACTTCCTATCTAGTTGTTCCACATCTTATGGCATGAAACCAATGGGCTACTACTCTAGCTACGGTTGTCTAGCTTGTTCTTGGTCAAGTCTTAGACAACAAACATCACTACCATGAAGCTACTAAATCCATCGTCAACTCTAGCATTAGCACATCATTTCTATTCTACTTCCCCCTACTTACCAAAAGTTGAAGTTTTAGAGGGGCAAGCTTGTCCCCCTTGACCACACCTAGCTGTGTATGATGTGGTCTCTCCCTCCCAAGATCTCATTATGTTTTCATGATTCACAATGTGGGAATTCTAATGGAAATCTTTCTAAAACTTTTTGTGATTATAGCTGCTCATAGTCTACATTCACCTACCTCCAAATATGTCTTCACAACATCAATGCGCCATTGCAATTCTTACATCTAGCCTAGAGTTGCAATTTGACACAAGTTCCAAATGGATGAACAATAGTCCTTTGTGATGCCCATCTAGCTCAAGACATTGCCACATGAGGATCAAATACTAGAAGTGCTCTACATTCGGATTGCAAAAAGCAACACCGAATGGGGGACCCTAACGTTAGGATCCAGTTTCCTATGGACTCTAGCATAAATTGCAAGAATAGCCACATAAAGCCTCAATGGGAACCTCTAATGTACCTAAAATCAATGCAAGTTTGTGTTCTCAAACTTTGATCAATACCTCTAACTCTTTCTCTCAATGGCAATGCTCTTTAGCTTACCTCCTCAACCTCAATGATCCCAACATCCAAGCACCATAGTGCATCAACCATCATATGCATCAATACCAACATAGAAATATACTACTTATTGTATATAATACTTCTTATTGTATATAGAACATGAATGCATTAGATTCCATATGAGTCCACAAGAGAGTACAAATCCCTCTATACTCTCCAATTCGTGAGTTGTTGGACCATGTAGCTATGAATGAATCACCTGATAAACAAGTAGGGACAATTGAATAGCACTATGAGCCCACACACAAATCCTCTAATCTACATTAGCATTAGAGGAACCATAGAGCATCACATCTAAGAATATGAGTGCTCATTGCAATTAGTGAGTGCAAATCACCACAAGGTTGCATTGACCAATGTATCAAGAGCCCCTCTCTGTTGGAAAATAAAAGAGTAGTTGTTTATGCTATAATCATGTCTTATAAGATCACAATGCCATGTTCATGGGAAAGACACACATTTTTTAGTTCTTTTTTTTTTGTTTACATCTATTAATTCATTATGTTGCTATTGGCAATCCAAAAAGGAACAAAACCCTTACATAAATATGGTTTTTAGTAAGAAGAGTTTGTACAATTGAGCTTGGATTACCCTTCTCTTCGCTCTAATGACACAAGCTTGTACCTACTTTAGGTAATAAGTCATCATTTTTGTAACTTTAAAATAGCAGTCCCTCTTGCAATATAAGCTTGTTGATTTTTCCTCTCTAATCCATTTAGCTTCTCTATATACAAGTGTGCTACATAACTTGGTATATCCGATAAAAGAAAAAACTAATAATATGAGAGATGACTACTTCTAACAAGCCCCTTCTAGTGGTGCTTCAACAACATATCAGGTTGCCACTCACAAAGTCTCTCATTGCCTCCATATCCTATTTTTATCTTGAACCCTTCTTCTTTTTTCATTTCAATGTATAATGCCTTCTTATGCCCTATTCGCATGGTATACCTAAGCACAATTGCACATACATCACGGGAAAGCACTTATGTAAACATATATCATTTACACATCATCATCAACACATATAATACTAATGCAATTATATTTATGCACACATAACACCAACACAATTGCATTTATGTGCATGTATCACATGACATCTCATATAATTGGCCTCAAATACAAACAATGTAGCATGTAAGTATTATATAAGCATTATCACCTCTTTCACTTATAAAGAACTTCTATACTCATCCCTTGCCCCTTATTATGCTCTTGTTTATGTACAAAGTGTTTTTTAAAAATTTCATATGCATTTGAAGTTAGATCAATCAAGAAACATGCTAATAAAAAAGAAGGCACACTTTACTTTGGATCAAGCATACACCATAGATAGGAGTGACTAGGTTATCTAAAGTAGATGTACTCAATGCACAATGTAGAAAATTAAGTTATTTGATTTAATAATATTGCCTTTGCACTTTTATCTCACCTCTCAATTTATATAGGTAATCTCCTCACTAACCACCCCTCTTTCAAGCACTCATGCTAGAATAAAATCCCAAACTACAAAGGTGATGGAGTTTTACCTTGGTTCTCAAATTCACCTACCACATTTCCCTCTTTCCTCAAGGTTTCTTATCAAGTGTCAGAATGGCCCCAATCTATAGAATTTGCATGCATTGCTCATTTGGAGGGTGCACTCTCTTGTGTTCATGCATCTATGCTTTTAGTCCAATGGGCTTCATGTTGTGCAATGCTCAATGATGGTGCAATTTATTGCATAATCCTCACATGGAATGGAAGTAGATTGAGAGGAAGAGGTAAGGGATCCCCTTAATGCATTACAATGAACAAAGATGCAAGTATAGTGCAAGTGTGAACCCCCGCCCCACAAAATGTGTGCACAAGTCAAGGGTATAAACATTTGCATATCCTTCTTAAGGCTTGAACCCATTGATGTAACTCCATTTTGTTCTTGCAAAGCACCCCCCAATCTCAACCAAAAAGGGTGAAATGCGTAATAGCAAACAAATCAAAACAAACCCTAAATCACTAGTCTAACATAAAACCAATTTTTTAAAGATAGAATGGACTCTATACTGATGCCATCAAAACAACAAATATGAAGCCTAACTTCTACTTCATGTGTCTAGAATTGGGGATTTTTCATCTCTCATGAAAATTTCTAGTAACATGTTTTCCACCTACTTTCCTGTGGGTATTCCTCATCACAACATTATGCCCTTTGCTCTACTATCCACATTAGCTTGGGATTGCACATTGACGATTCAATTGTTCTACCGTCTACTTCAACATTATAAATCGCCTATCCTAGGCTTACATGAGCTAATCTTTAGCATGTTCATCATTGCTACTTGCCTTGTTGAACATATTCACCTAAATGCTATTAGCTAACCTTACTCCTCATCCTTATCATCGTCAACTCTCCTTGTTCCAACATTGGCCCTACACTTGTTTCTCTTTCCCATTGAGTTTTCCACAAGGGCTTGGTATAACTCTCTCAATGCCTTATGTTGCACCATTAATCAACTAAACTCTAAGATACTCTTTCTATTGCCATTTCACATTTCTCAACTCTTTTCCAATATCCAGTCACCATATCCTACCTTATCTATTGTATTTATTACTCACTCCACCACACATCTCCTCCACATATCCTAAATCTTGATCCTTTCTCTCTCTATCACACAAGCTGCCACTCAAGCTAGTATGTGGTCCTACCTTATCCACCTAAGCAATGCTCATTCATACAAATCGTACTTGTAACACTACTCTATCTACTATGTCATTTCTCTTCTATCTTTGTTCATCACCTTGCTTACATGTGGACTTTTCATTCTATCCACATAAAGACTTCCCTCCACATTAATCATATATCCATTTGCAAAGAGGCAACATTTGTTTTCTACCATAGTGTCCAATCTCTCTCTTGATCTTATATGCCTTTTGCTTATGCTACATCTCATCTCTGTCATTTACATCCTCATCATCAGCTCTCCATTCTAAAGTTGAGAACGATAATGAACTCATTGAAGCCTTTCTTAAATTTATTCACCTTGGAAACTTCATCCAATACCACCAAGACTGCATCATTGGCATGCCTAGTCAACTCTACCACAAAACATGTTGGACCTACCACAACGACACTTTTGGGTTAGAGGCCCTTGTGCCTACCATGTAGAATTTAACCATCACCATCTACACATACATGGTTAATAGAGATTTTCGGGATAGCCTTCTCCTCTCTTTGGCTTGTAGATTTAGCTCACTGGCATACAAGACAATGTGCACTCTAGTTACAAAGTAGTGTTATCTTTCCCCCATTGGTTTTACACATGTTGCACCTTGGTTTTTGTTGATTCCAACAAATTGATTGTCACAATCAATTATTCCACATATCAATAGATTTTGATTTTGCTTAACCCTTCAATGTATAGCAACATCTCTCTAAACCTTGATGCACTAGATGAAGTTTCATTAGATGTAAATTTGAGTTTTCCTTATTTACGCAATGAATCATTCATATGGTGTAACCTTTTATTAGGAGCATTATTTATTATAGTTACAACTTGTGTGTATCTTTTGCTTCCTTCTCTACATTGTTAGCAACACAAGTATGTTGTCATTTTCTTTAATAACTTTATGAGTATTAATAAGATATACTTTAGTCTTTTCAACCCTTTGATAAGAGAGGTTAGGAATCTAATTTGTTAACTAAATTAGATGAGATTTACTTTTGACATTTTAGCTTCAAAGCCAAAGATTGGTCAATCTATTTATTACAATATGTACATTCATTGACACATGCATGCATATTTTTTCCACCTTTTAAATTTATTTTTTGAAATGTATTTGTACATAGGTACATGCATATATCCCTCTATCCAACAACTAACTCATACAAAATTACATGCATGCATACCTACATCTCTACACCTATGTGCATCCATACTTTCACACATTCATGCACACACATACTTGAAGAGATACATTCATGCTTGCATCCATAGTTATATATAGCCATATATAAATAACCATATGTAGAGTCACATGTATCCACATACATATGCATATATCTACGGCTAGAAGAATATATACATAAACAAAAATGCAAACATAACACACAACCTAGCATTGCATGTATGCATAATTGCACGTATTCATACTTGTCTATAAATAATTTAATTAAATATAACAATGAAAAATGTGATGAACACTTAGGACAATATTGTATATATAAACCCCAATCTCTTTCCCACTTGCACATACATGTACACGTGTTTAAAACCTCCGTTTGCTTGGTCAAATAAAACGCTAATAGTGGATCCTATGGACCAAATTTTAAGGGGCTTTATATACCTGTTACAATTTAATTTGTACAACAAAAACTTAATGACGGCTAAGAAATCCCTTCTATCAATTCTCATTCTCATTAGACTTCAGTTGGAAACTTTGCCCTAAAATTTCAAGGCCTTAGCTTATGCATATATTTGTAATTAAAGGTGCTAGACTTCAAAGTTTTGGATTGTTGTAGGCAAGCCTTTTTTGTGATAACATTACCTTGTTCTCTATAGTATGCAACTTAGTTGTTCTTTGATGATTGAGTAGTGCATGATTTTGGCTCTCAGAAGTTATGGTGTGGCCCTTAATAACCTAATATCTAGCATTTGTAAGATTAGGAAGAGATTATAAGGCAAACGAGCCAAAGAAACAATCGAGGGAAAAGTGAAGTTGGAAAGAAAAGAGATGTATAGATGTGGATGCATAATGTACCACTTGAGTGCTAGAGACAAATCCTACGACAAATTCCAAAAAGAGCACTTCTTGGGGACAAGTAATCTACAATAAAAGTAAGATTTTATAGGAATCCAACTTAGATCTCAATTGCGATAGTGCTAATGTTTTTAGAACATGCATAATATTTGGCAAAAAACACTGACATTCTACCAAGTAATATCCTATGAATATAACATATCTACTCATCATCAAATCTAGAAGAATCCTAAAATCTAACACCCCAAAATACATAATTCTATCAGTGTTACAATTTACCACTTTATAGCCTTACCTCAACCACTATTTCGATACTAAAATTGTGAAATTTTTTAGTGTAGATATTGGAGATGCTAGTCATATTTTCTAAAGATATGCTGGTTGGCTTCTTTTGTGGCAAGAGGATGATAAATCTTCCTTGATGTTGTTAACAGTGTACTTTTCTTAGCTAATCAAAAGCTGTTTACAACCACCAATATTAAACTTGAAAGTCTTCCACAAGAACCTATTAAAACAATCAATACTAAACTACATGTCTTTATTTATATTTCTACTTTTGTTTAATGAGTAAAGATATTTCTCTCCCCCTAGTATAATGTTTTGGTCTCACCATGCTTCCCCTTCTTTAGAGTCTAATTTTCAGCTTGGAGATGCTAATCTTGACTTTCATTCTCTCATTTCCTGTAAATATTTAGGCCTAGCAAGGCTAACCTTTTGCATTTATTCTTTCTTGTCATTACAGAAGGATTTTTTTAATCTATTTTTTCTATCTTATCCATTACACCTGCAAATGCTGGTATGTATTCACACGAATTTACAGTTTTGTGCACATGTCCATTTATTTACAGCCATGACCTTGCTATCAAATTTATGATCATGTCACCTTTTTCAAGTTGTTGTAAAGAATTGAACAAGAATATGCATGTGTTATGCTCATTTTTTCCTTGCAAGAGGGGCGCACACGCGCACAGGTTTTTGGCAGACGAGTGAAGCAAATATGTACTACAAACTTTTGAGACTTGACGAAGCATGTCTTGGCTTTTTGTTCCTAATTTCTGCATGCATTATTCAGGCTCTTTTTTAATAGATGATATATTATCTTAGAAGGTGCCCAGGCACGCAATACGGGTAAGGCATGCATCTGAAGGCACCGCAATGGATATGGTACCACAATTCCATCAGCAAGACATACAAAAAATAAGAATGTCTTGCAAAAACTAAGAAAAGGCCAGTGTTTTTCTCAAATGCAGTTCCAATTGTAATTGCAACTAAAGCAAAAGCAAGCATGCATGTGACCTAAAATCTAATGCTATGAAATCTACCTTTAAGCTGTTGTACATCCCAATGATTCAGTAGCATAAGAACAGCTCCAAAGAAAATAATACATGTTTTCAAAGGTTGTTCCACACCCTCTTCCACGATTACAACGTTCCTTTTCAATGACACCCTATTTCAAGGTACCTTTTAATTTCCATATCCACCGAGGGTTTCCAACCCACCGAGTTGTTCCATATGCTTATTACAGTGCTCATCAAGGCCTGGTAAGCACTGCAATAAGGAACACCTGAACATTTAATTAATCTATTGAGTGGCGTGTTGGCTGTAGCACACACCAAATAGTATAAAGAAGAGCCGTTAAACGGCATCAGCAACATGGCATCCCAACACATACCCGCACACCCCACTAACACACCTATTGCACATGCCTGTGCTCAAGCACACAGGATCCATACTTAATAAACATCGTGTCCCAACACAAGCCCGTGCCCACTAACACATCTATTGCACGTGCCCGTGCTCAAGCACACAGCATCCATACTTAATAAACATCCTTAACAAGCAACGACTTCCAATACTATACAGCAAAAGTGCCCACAATTATGTTCATATGATGCCCAAGGGAGAGAACAGCATGTGACCTTAACAAAATGGCAGTTAATAACATAATGGCATACTCTTAAATATCACTCACTAAAGTTATCTAGTCCGATTCCAAGTCATTGCTGCAGATAATGTACAGGACCAGAACCTACTCTCTTTACAGGCTCTGGTGCCTAATTTACCATATCTTGCTTAAAAATCATACATTTGTTTTATCATTGATGCAATCAGCAGAAAATAGGAGCTGCAGCATGGTTACAATGATAATTTGCTGCAGCTACATACAGAACTTGAATCAGTAAATAAAATTAGTAAATATTAATATGTACATGACTTGGATTCTTCTGCAGAAGCAGCATTTTCCAGCCTAAATTGCCACACCTTATCCTCATTCTGATTGAAGGAAAATAATGGGGAGTCCTCAGGTGCAGGATCTTCACTTGACAGAGGTCTGATTTTCTCATCCAGCTAAAATCCATAAACACAATGAGCTCACTCTCTCTCTCTCTCTCTCTCTCTCTCTCTCTCTCTCTCTCTGTGAATGCACGTGCTAGGGTGCAACTACATTGACCTGGAATGTGGAGCTGGAGGTAGCCTAGCCCGGGTGCTGATCTCTTTATGTGCATGCACGTGCTAGGGTGCAACTACATTGATCTGGAATGTGGAGCTCGAGGTAGCCTAGCCAGGGTGCTGATACCAATACTGATGTATGCATGACATTGTACTCATTTCAAACTCAAAACCTTATAGTGAACCTTGGGAAGACCAAAGCCATGGTCTTCAACACTTCAGCAACATGGGTGATCAGATGTGTGTATCAGTATTAGTTCACATTTGGAGCAGATGTGGTGGAGCATGTGAGTGGAATATTTGCACCTAGGAATCAAATTCTCTGACCCGGGATTTTCAGGAGGGGCAGCTGAGGCCCAATTGGCACGAGGTTATGCAGCACTAGGGACCCTTGAAAACCGATCTGTCCACATACAGTTCCAGGAGCCTCATACCAGACTACTGCTGTTTGATACCCTAGTCATGACTTTTGAGGTTGCAGCCTATACTATAAGTGACTGAGCCCTGCTAACTGATCAGACTGGTTCAAGTAGCCTGTCATGATGGCTGGGATAACATGGGGAGCCCATTGATCATGATGATGTTGGGAATAAAGGGTCACCGTGCCTTTTGCAGTGTTCAGATGTGCACGCACCCTCACACATGTACTACATATATATTATCAAAAACCTAAAGTGGTACACTTCGAGATTGTACCCACATCGAGTCTTCTGCTCTCTCTTCCTCACTCTCTACACTGCACTCACTCTCTCTTTCTCTCTGCTGACAAAAAGCATTGTGTCTTAATCCTCGCGTACTCGCCGACAAACTGGTATCAGAGCGGCAAAGGAGTGCACACTTCCTGAGGCAAGTAATAGTTTATAGGTCAGCCTTGAACAAACAATCAGGCAACAGGATCTGCATCAACTACAGGCCTGTCAAGCAGTTGACTAGAGACAGGTCAGGTGTGACAGGCCAGCATACATGACATCCTAGTGAGCAGGCCATGGGCTAGAGGTCTGTGTCATGGCACCAGGATTCGACACAGGCGACTGCCTGGTCAACGGCATTAACAGTCTTGCTTTCGTCTTTTTTTTAATTTATTTAATTTTCTGCAATCTGCTCCCTTCCCACTAACAGGCGTTCGCATGCGCAAGAATAGTGTGAAATTTTGAGCAGAAAAATTGGGGCTTTTCCCAATTTTGAGGATTTTGATGCAAAACAGGACAATTTGATTCAGAAATTGCAAATTTGGTGCAGATTTGCCCGGGTAATTTGGGACTTTTCACATTTTAGTGAAATTTTGTCAATTTCATTGAAATTTCTGCACACTGGACCCGAGGAAAATTGGGGCTTTTGTAGGATTTCATCAAATTGTGCAAGAATTGCCTAGCATATGCACTTGGGTACATGTATTCATGCAATTTGGGCGGATCTGCCTTTGAAAATTTGGGGCTTTAGACTGCAACCATCAAATTTGTGCCCGAGAATGCATTTGGAGCAGAAATTGAAGCAGAATTTTGGGGATTTCACATGCGATTGGTGCATTGGCCTATGAATCTAGCTATAATTGATTGTGGAGTGCAGTAGCAAACATTCTCTAATTCCGGAAATCAATTTGCAGATTTGAAATTTCTGCAATTCCTTGATTTTCACTACTGGTTGGTACTTGCAGCGTACCATGGTCATTTGTGTGATATCTAGGCTTGCATTTGCTGACGTGTGAGTCAATTTAGTGCTGCAAATCATGGTTGGAAATAGTGACAGCAGCAACCTTTTGCACATCAAGAAGCTCGAGGGTGCACACAATTTTGCATATGGTAAAAATAGTGTTACAATGTCTTGGTGCAGAAGAAACAACTAAAGCCCATCAAAGTGAAGGGAATAAGACCAGCAAGTATGGAATCAGAAGAGTGGGATGATTTGGATGAGCTTGCACGCTCTACCATAGAGCTCTCAGTGTCAAACAACTTGCTATTTAACATTGAGAAGCTGAATTTTGCACATGAAATTTGGCAAAGACTTGAGGAATTGTATACTCAAAAAAGTGCAGCCAGCAAGGTTTATTGGTTGAAAAAGTTGATAGACCTTCACATGAAGGAAGGTACAACCATGTCTGCACATTTGAATGAGTTCAACTCAATTTTCAATTAGTTGATTGCTTTGGATTTCCACATTGATTATGAGTTCAAGGCTACTTTATTACTATGTACTTTGCCTGAAAGTTGGGATACTTTCAAGACAACTTTGAGTAACTCAAATGCTTCAACTATTATATTCTGATGTGGAGAGTTCTTTGCTGATGGAAAAACTCAACAGGAAAAATAATTCAGCAAACAAGTCTTCTAATGCATTGCACACTAGGGGCATATTTCAACAGAAGGGCAATTTTGAAAATAGAGCACGCATAAAGTCCCGTGGCAAAAATGTGAAGTACCATCACTGTGGTAAAAAAGGACACTACGAACAATATTGTTTTCGATTGATAAAAGAGAAATGCAAAAGCAAAAACACTGAAGACAACAAGGCTGAGAAAAAGGACAGCCAACCTACAAGAAGAGCAGTGTGAAGATAGAGGAGCACAATGGTTGCTGACCATGCCTACCTACAATTTGATATCGCCTGTAGATATGACCCAACCCCCCCAGCAAGCAGCCTCCCAAGATTCCCCATGTACCACTTCACCAAGTTAACTGCAAATGCTTATTCCGACCACCTCTATTGGAGCCTGCAGGAAATGAACCCCCACTCACCCTTGGAGGAGATCATAGCACAACTAGCGGAGGAACACTCCACACCTCGGCGGCCAAGTACTCCCCCCACACATCCCCCCGTCCCTCCCCTCCAAACAAGAATGTCCCATAGAATAGCTGATACGACGCAAAGTGCAGGGAAACCCAGCTCCATCTTCAACAGGACGAAGCACAGGGAGTGCACACGCACAAACAGGCACGCTTGATCTTCCGTCGCCTCGTATAAAGGAAGAAACGGGCCTACCTATCGAAAGCGGAACGCGAATTCTACTAGCTATTCTTGGGACAGGACAGTAAGGAGGCGTGGAAGGCATTCCAGGAGCCCCGTGCTCAGACACCCATTACCTCCTCGGACACATGGCATGCATATGCGACCTCATTGTACCAAATACCTGAGCAGCCCCCGCTGCCCCACCAACCACCAGGGAGTAGACCCGAGTCATTGACAGGCTACAAAATCCGGTTCAGGACGCCATTGACAGACTACAAAATGGCCGAGCCCAGGACCATGAAGGCTTAGTAGCAGAGCACCCAACCCATGCCCGAGACGTACTTGCACCCCTTCTAGCCCACATGTTCAACAGAGCCTTATGTGAGGGCTTCCTTGCCAGTTGGTCGCTAGTTGTGGTCGGCCAAGAACTGGAGTTCCCACCCGAAATGTATTGGGGGATACTGGCACTATACGAATCAGTCACGAGCTGAGTCCGAACACTCGGGGGCTCTCAAAGGAGATAACTAGCACCATTGGAGTTAAACAAGGATACCCACTCTCACCTACTTTATTTGGTCTCTACATTGATGAGATATCAAAGTACATGGATAGATTGGGAGGGGAGGGATCTAGCCTAGGAGGGATATTGATACCCATCTTACTATATGCGGACAACATTGTTCTCATCTCCAGTACACCCAAAGAGCTACAGCACCCATTGGAGGCACTACAGGCCTTCTGCTAGGATAAAGGCCTCACCATGAACCTGGGGAAGACCAAGGTCATGGTGTTCAACACTTCAACCCAATGGATTTGACGGTCAGTACACCCCTTCACATACGGCGAGGAAACCGTGGAAGTGGTCCAAAGATACGTCTATCTAGGTGACCAGCCACTGCCTCAGGAGGAGGCCACCTATGAGGGATGGGAGCAGATGGAGAGACCCCTAGTACTTACGATCTCACTGATGGTCCGAAGCAACCCCTCTATGCCACACGAGATCATCAGAGCAGAGATGGGGCCACCGCCCATCCTAGCTAAGGCCCTCTTCCAAAGAGTGGCCTTCTTGCACCGACTATGGGACTTGCCCCAGCATCGATACCCCAAACTCACGCTGGAGTCATCCAAACAGCTAGCACTGCAAGGGGACACTGAATGCTCGTATGCCCAAACAAAGATCTGGCTACAGCTACATGGCCTACACATGGACCACCTCCCCCCACTACAATACAGCCTAGATTGCCCCCACTTGGAGCTCAAACGGGAGGAGGTGAACCGTATCATCAAAATGGACATCATTTAGCTACACACAGCCAAGACAAGGGTGACTCCTACAAAAGACCTAGGGACAAAGAAGGCTTTCTACCGAGAGCACTTCTTGCACATATCTCCAGATGGCTTCATTACCTGCCCAAGCTACATGGACACACACTTATCCCATGGAGTCAGAAGCGCCATTGAACAGATCCGTACATCTTCACACCAACTACGGGTCGAGACAGGTAGATACAGGGTCCACCCCCTCCCCCTAGAAGATCGGATCTGCCAAATCTGCCAACTCGAGCCAGAGACAAAAGAACACTACATATGCAGGTGCCCAACGTACTATGAGACCCGAGGATGCTTCCACTGCCTGTTTAGAAAGAAGGATTCATGCCACTCTCCAGAGTGATGGATTTCAAGGACCAGAGATGCCTTGGGCTCTTCCTGCTAGAAATATGGAACCACAAAGACCACCTCCTCCGGACCTCGGGGCAAAGACAGGGAGCCACCCAATGTCTGCTCACAGAATTCTACCGAGAGCCAACTACCATCCCCACCCCTGAGCCCCCACTATCGACCACGGGGGAACACCCTAGCCATAGCCACGGCAAGAAGCGAAACCCAGTGCCCACGCCCAACTGGCCCCCACCCCCACAGGAGGCACATGTAGAGGATACAAGGGATACTACGCCACCACTCGAGGGCCCTTCCCCGCCGATTCAGCCTCTCGATGTTAGATATACCCATGCGGGACATTTTAGGATGACCAAGCTCCATGACCAGTTCCACACCATACATGGAACACATATGAATTATACCTAGCCTATATACCATTTTGTACCTACTCAATTAGTTTATCATAGAATTACATGGTAGCTTTATTGGGACCTGGAAAGTTTTCCAAACATTTTTATGTCACGTTTTGGTTTCATAGGCCAACTTAGCCTTTCGTAGACATTAATATAACTTTCTTTCTCTTCTCTTCTCTTCTTCCTTACATCTCTCTCTCTCTCTCTCTCTCTCTCTCTCTCTCTCTCTCTCTCTCTCTCTCTCTCTCTCTCTCATAATAGATAATTGTATTAATTACGAAAAAAGTACAAGATTACATGATTACAAGATGTAAAATGGCTCTAGGCCATCGTGCATAAACTCGCTTTATAGAAGATCAAATAACTAAAAGATACAAAAATCACGGCAAAGAAGCCATATGCTTGTTGGGTATAAAGGTACTTTACCCGTGTATCTCCCATGTATATATTACTTCACACACGTGAACTCACCCTAGCGGGTGTAAGTGTACCATACCCTAAGTATAAATACATTTTTTTATTCTTTGTGTGTACCACACTGGTACACACCTATCCATTGACTCAATCTCACACTCTCTCACTGTTCAGCACCTTGATTAATGTGCATACCCTCTCTCTACTTCTGCTTCTACTCAACAAACTAGTATCAAAGCAAGACGGTCCAAGCAGCTAGTCGTGACAGGCAGCTGCAATAGTGTCTCCTACAGGTGTGTCAGACTAGTCGGTCTGTCGAGGCTGGTCAACTCGACAACTAATAGACTACACGAAGGGGACCAAACAGATTGCACGACAGGTGAGGCGTGACTGGCAAAACTCCACAACAAGTCAAGCGTAGGTGACAAGTGCAGGCAACAAACGACTAGGCAGACTGACCTAGCGTATAGCATTGACTCAAGTGAACAAAGGTGGACGAGATGGGACCTGCTCCGACCAGGACCAACGACAGGAAACGGAGAAAGACTGCTTGTCGGGCTGACGACTAACCGGGCAGGTCAACGGCCCCCTGTAAATCTAAATTTTTCAGTGTTTTTTATTTCTCCCCTTCCGGACATTCACATGCATAAGCACAGATCATAAATCTGTGCAAATCTGCTTCTCGAATTTTGGGGCTTTTCCTAGATTTAGTGCCCCATACATATTTCAGTGATTCTTGATCCATAAATTATAGACATTGAGTGCAAGGGTCTCAGAAATTTTGGGAATTTTCAGATGTAAGTGAAATTTTTGCTTGGTTCAGCTAATTTCTTGGAAATTTGTGCACTCTTGGACCCCGAAATTTGGGGCTTTTGCAAAATTTGTGAAATTTCTGCAACATTTGCCAATACTTGATGCTCCGGAAGATGTATTGATGCAATTGGGACAGATTCACTACAAAAATTTTGGGGCTTTTCACATCGGTGATGTATTTTGAGTTGATTTAAGACTGGACACTGAAATTCGCAGCATATTCACTGCTGAGTGGGAGTTTTTTGAGCTTTGGATGCTTCAAATGTTGAAAAAGGGCAGCTTCTCTTGGTATATGTATTGCTGAATATTCACTATGCAGTGAAACAGTGGTAAATACAACATTTGGGTCATTGCATTTGGGTATTATGGTGATGTAATACTGAAGTGGAAGTTGTCTTTAATGCAAATATATCAGATTTGATTCATGTATATGCTGTAATCAATACTTGAGACTGAAATTGCACCTAAACATCTGCTTCTTGGACACCTTGGAAGTACAAGAGTGTGTACTTGCTGTTACAATTCAACAACCTTGCTATTGGCTGAAAGCATTCAGCCCTTTATTGCAGTTGTGTATTGCTGAAGATGGTTGGCAATGCATCTACATCTGACACAACGAATCTCTATGAGATTTGTAAATTCAATGACAATGGTTTTGATCTTTGGAAAGATTGTATGTAGGGTATACTCTTTCTAAAGGATTGTGATGATGCTTTAGTAAAACATAAGCCTATTTCTTTGTCAGATGAGGATTGGGGTAAAATGAATAAAAAGGTCATTACTTACATTAAAATGGCCATCACATATGATAACTTGGTTGATATAAAGGGGCTTGATACTACCTATGTAGTTTGGGAGAAACTCAAGGCTACTTATGAGAATACAACTCCTATCAATCAGGTACATCTCATGCGGAAGTTGGTCAACTTGAAGCTTGATGAGTCTAAGCCTGCCTCAAAGCATTTGAATGCTTTCATTGGTATTTTCAGTCAATTACACGATGCAGGTTTGTCAGCTCTTTTGATCCTAAATTGAGGGCTATCTTCTTGCTCATGACCTTGTCTGATTCATGGGAAGCATTGGCTGTATCATTGAGCAATAACCCCAACTTGACATTTGATGGTGTGCGTGGTTCAATCAAGAGATTAAACGCAAGGCAAGTGGGGAAAACAGTGGATCAACTTACAATATGAAAGGAAGAACTAAAAAAAGATCTAACGCTGCAAATTTTTAAAAAAATTTGCAAATAGGAAGATGTAACTTGTTATCAATGTGGTTGCAAAGGGCATAAAAAGCCCAATTGCAGGTACTTTAAAAAGAAACAAGAACGCAAGAAGCAGGATAATGCAAAAGACAAAAAGAATGACAAGGATAGCAGCTCTACCCCTTATGAGAAAAAAAAAAGTAAATGTGGTGTATAGTATTGTTATTGAGAAATAGAATAGGATAAAGATACTGATTTGTTGGTTGTATTTTTAGATCCACATGCTATGACAATGGAGGACATGTATATCACTAAAACAGATGTGATAGATGCTTTGTTGTTGGCTCATGATAGTTTGTGACAATCATGGATTGTTGACAACGGTGCTTCATTTCATGTAACTCCATCTTTGGAGCGTTTTTCTTCTTATGCGCAGAAGGTAATCTTGGAAAAAACTACCTTGGCAACAATCACGCATGTGATATTGAAGGAATGGGCACCATACACTTGGTTCTTGAAAATGGTCACAAATTGATCCTTCATGATGTAAGGTATGTACCTGGCATCAAGAAGAGCTTGTTTTCTGTTGGGCAGCTAAACAACAAAGGTTACTTCACTACTTTTGGTAGTGGAATGTGGAATATACAAAAAGGGTCTATGCTAGTTACTAGAGGTGGTAAAAAGGGAACTCTATATTATCTCTACTGCAAGGCACTTCCTGAAAAGTTTGTTGCAGTTGCTGAAGTGCAGTCACACATAGAGTTATGGCACAAGCGTCTTGGACACATGAGCCAAAAGGGTTTGCAAGCACTTTCTTCACTTAGAAGAGTTTATGTGAAAAATTCAAAGCTACTTTTGTGATGACTATGTTCTTGGTAAACATGTAAGAGTCCACACTCTCATGGCCTCTAGAAAGGCATGTATCTTGGATTTAGTCCATTCTGATGTATGCACCATGCCAATAAAAACTCATAGTGGTTTCCGTTATTTTGTCTTTTATTGATAACCATTCTAGAAAGCTATGGGTTTACTTGCTTAAGCGAAATTGAAAAATTTTATGCATTGGTTAGTACTCAAAAGGGTTTAAAATTAAAACGCATGAAAACAAATAACAAGGGAGAGTATGTATCTAAAGAATTCAATAAGTTTTGTGATGTCAATGGGATTAAACAGGAGCCTATAGCTCCTTACAATCCATCATCTAATGGTGTGGCTGAGCAAATGAATCCCACGTTATGTGAGAAGATTCAGTGCATGTTGTCCACAACTAATCTCTCGCAATCGTTTTGGGAAGAGGCACTTAAAACTGTGGTACATATTTGCAACCGATCTCCACATCGTGCACTTCAAAGTGGCATCCCTGAAGAGGTTTGGTCTGGCAAACCTACTTCATATGACCACTTAAGAGCCTTCGGCTGCAAATGCTATGTACATGTAGCTGTTGATAGCAGAACTAAACTTGACATGAAATCTCATAGAGACATCTTCATGGGCTATGGAGATGAAGGTGAAATGGGCTATAGAGTTTGGGTTCCAAGCATGAAAAAGGTGCTACGCAGCCGGGATGTGGTATTTAAAGAGTAAAAACTGCTGAAAAATGTCACATCTAATGACAGACAAAAAGAAAGTTAAATTTAAGCATGATCAATTACTTGAGCAGCCATCAGCCACCACTAAAAATTCAGCTCCTTTTGATACTAATTATGACAATTAGTGTATCATTATTGAGCCAGATGAAAATGAGTAGCAAGGAGCTCGAGCACCAAAATCAGCATGCTGAAAATGAATTACAGCAGCCTAAAATTGTATTACAGCAAACTGAACATGCAACTCAGTAGCCAAACAATGAGGTCATTGATATATTTTTGGATATGGATCCATTATTTGATAATGTAGATCATTGGGTAAGGTCTACACGTGTTAGAAGACCTATACAAAGATTTTATCCTTCTTTGGACTGCATTTTGCTCACAGATGAAGGTGAGCCTCTTACATATAAAGAGGCCTTATCATGTGAATTAAAGAAAAAGTGGGAGCTAGCTATGCAAGAAGAAATGAAGTCATTGTATCATAATGATACTTCGGATTTAGTTACATTGCCCACGAATAGGAAAGCCATTCCTAACAAATGGGTCTATAAAATCAAATGTGTGAATGGCAAACCCAAATACAAAGCCAAACTTGTGGCTTGGAGGGCATGCATGATTTTCAGGAAGTGCTTTCTCTTGTTGTCAAAATGACCATTCTTCGAGTGTTATTTGCCATTGTAGCATCTATGGATCTTAAACTTGATTGGATGGATGTTAGAACTGCATTCCTACATGGTGATCTGGAAGAAGAGTTGTACATGAAACAGCCCGAAGGCTTTGTTATACAAGGAAATGAGCATTTGGTATGTAAGCTTAAGAGAAGCTTGTATGAAACATGCTCCTAGACAAAGGTATAAAAAGTTTGATGTCTTCATGCTCTCACATGGATTTAAAAGTAGTGCATATCACTGCTTATATGTTAAGAAGGCTCATGATGGAAGCCTTATTATACTTGTGCTTTATGTGGATGGTATGTTTATTGCTAGTAAGCGTAAAAGCCAAATTAATGCATTGAAAAGACAACTGAATTCAGCCTTTTCCATGAAGGATTTGGGTGCAACTGATATATTTTAGGCATGTGTGTAACACGAGATAGAGAGCAGCACTCTTATTTCTTTCACAAGAAAAGTACATTAGCAAAGTACTTGATCAGTTTTCTATGGCTGATGCTAAGCCTCTTGGTGTACCTTTTCCACCTTATCTTAAGCTTAGTAAGGAAGATTGCCCAAAAGATAAGGCAGCGAGCTCTATGAAGGGTATTCCTTATGCTTCAACTTGTGGTTCACTCATGTATGCTATGGTTGCCACTAGACCTGACATTGCTTATGCAATGGAAGTTGTAAGCAGGTTTATGTCAAATCCTAGCAAAGCACATTGGGAAGCGATGAAATGTATCTTACGGTACCTTGAGGGCGCACAAAGAAAATGTATTTGCTAGGCAAGGATACATTGGATCTGCAAGAATATTGTGATGCAGACATGGCAGGTGACTTGGATACTCGCAACTCTACTAGCGAGTACATCTTTACCTTGACTAGTGGGGCAGTTTCTTGATGCTCTAGATTGTTGTGCTAAGAATTGCTCTTAGCCACTTAAACAGCCCCAAAACATGCTTATTTTAGGCTTATTTTAGCCAAAACCCTAAAACGGGAAGCGGATCGAGAGAGTTAAGTGGAAGAGGATCTAGAACCCTAATTTTCTATAAATTGGCAGCCAGCCCTCCACTCTTTCCTCAATTTCGTTTTTGCAGGTTTCAAGTGTTATCAGCTTGCTGCCCACACCCCGTTCGCGAAGGACAACTCAGCCCTTGCTATCTATCACTGTTCCCTACAATCTAGTGCCTGTTTCCAGCCATCCACACGTTGATTACTGCTGTTTCTGCCTGGCGACTGACTGCTGATCATCTGCACTGCTGTCGTATACTAACATTTTTCTCTCTCCTACTGCAGTCACTGCAGTTTTTCTCTCTCCTACAGGCTATCCTGCCTGCGTTTTTAGTCTTTCTCTCTCCTGAAGGCTGTCCTGCCTGCATTTTTAGTCTTTCTCCCATCTGCTGCCTACGTTTTTAGTCTTTCTCTCTCTTGAAGGCTGTCCTGCCTGCATTTTTAGTCTTTCTCTCACCTGCTGCCTGCGTTTTTAATCTTCCTCTCTCCTCACTGCTGTCAACATCATATCCAGCTTCTCATTGCTGTGTTTGCTGGTGTTCGACATCCAGAGGCTGCCTTGCTGCGATTCAGGATCTGTTCGGAGCACGACACAGTCTCTAGCTCATTACCCCTACCCTAATCCTTGAGATATAGAGTTCAAGGTTCAATATTCATTCACTGCATAGTGTGTTTGTTGCATAAGCATCATATTATTAGTAGTCATATCATTTCATTTATTAACTGTGTTCATTGTCTCTAAGTTACCCTAACCCTAACTGTGTTTTTTTTATCAATCTTTGCTTTGTCGTACGGTTTATGTTTATGCCTCTATGTTAGGGTATTTTCTTTACATAGATTTCAAAAAATAGTAGCACTCTCTACCACCGAGGCTGAATATATTTCAGCCACTGAAGCTTCAAAAGAAGCACTTTGGCTTAGTCGTTTGGTCAAGGATTTTGGGTTGCCAACCAAAACACCTGTACTTGGATGTGATCGCCAAAACGTTGTATGCCTGGCTAAGAATGCCATGTTTCATGCATGTACCAAACATATTGATATTCGGTATCATTTTATCAAACAACTTTTGGATGATGGTCTAGTCACCCTGACTAAGATCAAATCACAGGATAACCCTACAAATGTTCTCACTAAAAATCTTGCAAAGGCTCAACATGAGCATTGCATTAGACTTGTGGGAGTTGATTAAAGGTTTGCTTAGGACCTTTAAGTGGAAGGTTGTTGGGTGTAAAGGCCCTTTACACTCTCCAGTGTATATATTACTTCACACACGTGAACTCACCCTAGCGGGTGTAAGTGTTCCGTACCCTAAGTATAAATACATTCTTTTATTCTTTGTGTATACCACACTGGTACACACCTATCCGTCGACTCACTCTCACACTCTCTCATTGTTCAACATTGTTCAACACCTTGATTAATGTGCATACCCTCTCTCTCCTTCCGCTTCTACTCAACAATGCCAAGAAGCTAGATCCTCCTAGGGAGAAGATCAACTTGTTGCAGAAGATCTAATTGCCAATGTAGAAGACCCTTGAGTTTGACTGTGTTCTTGGACGCCCACATTAGAGACAAAGACAAAAGCATTTTGGGTGATCCAATTATGCGACGGATCTTGGATAACAACAATCCCATGGCATAAGCACCTTACCTCATGTATCAAAGGCAAGTCTTGTTGGCAGATCTTTAAAATGGTCTATAGAACCTTTCACTACAAAAGGTGTCCGAGGGGCAAAAGTGACTATGTCATTATTGGACATGCCACGAGGGCCTTATCTTTTCAAACATAAGTACATAGAGAGTCTTGGGCAAGGCAAGGCATAGCAACTAAAAAGTCAACAGCACTCTCTTTGCTTCTTTTAGGGTGTACATCCACCCAATGTTGATCGAGGTAATCCAAAGACTACATAGGCTTTTTCCCCTTGTCTACATTGATCATGGCAAGGACCTCATCCTCCAAAAGACTGTCAATCATAAGATCCTTATTAATAGCTAGGGCACTCCTAGCCTTTGGAGCTACATGTTTTTCTAGGCAATCATCCATGAAATGTCCAACTGCCCACAAGAGACATGGTGCCCAGCAAAAGTACCCCATTTCAAACAAAAATACAATGATGGCATATCAAGGCAATTTATCCGCAGTCAATTAGGCCTCTTACAAGAGGTATCCCATAGCATACACATGCAATTACGATTGGTGGCCCTTAAACTAGGAGGCACCAAGATTGTACCAATGGCTACCATAGCTTCCTTTAGCAAAGGCCAATACACAATAGGGCAAGCTTTCGCTTCTACTCACACCGGGCACTCCTGTTGAAGTAAGCTCTGAAAATCAGCCAACGGTTGTCAATGCACGGCAATCAAATAACAAAGGCACTTTGGCTAAGAGATTATCACAAAGCGTGGCTGACTTTAACATTACTTCACAAAACCCATGTGCTCCTATGAAGATATGCTAGGGTCTGCACTAAGGAAACACAGCATGTACAACCAAAACCGAAACACAAAGACTCGGACAAAGAGAAGTAAAACTCAAACCGTAAACACAAAATACAAAATGCAAAAACTCAAAACTCAAACACAGAGACAAACACGGCGAGAGGAAACTCTAAATTGAATGAATGCTATAAATAAATGTAAGAGTGTACAAAATGCCCAAGGGCATAGCAATGCCATGTCAGAGAGTGACGTCCACTAGAGATAAATCCTGAGTGCTCCAACCACCATTTGGAGATGAGAGAGTGCTGAATAATGAAGGGCAACAGGCTGGTCACCAAAACACAACAATCTGAGGCTGAAATCTAGTAAACCCGGTACTATACCACTAGAGGAAGGCTGAAAACTGATCACCCAAGGCAAAAAACTATCAAGCAACAATAGGAGAAGTGTTGGCTGATGTAGGCTAACTACTCGACAGCAAAAACGCAGGTACTACAGCAATCGTCCGGTGAAAGAGATGGCAACAACCTGTCGCCTAGCACCACATGCTGAAAACGCACGTTGATTAGGTGCTTTGATGATGCAACACATGGAGACCTCCAAACAGGAGGGACAATGGCTGAAAACAGGCCACCTAGGACTGGATAGTGATGGACCGCACTCTGCGATGGCTGGGCAGTAGATGGTAGGTGGCTAATGGCTGAAATCTGCACAATAGAGAGAAAAACCTGCATAGAGGGATGAGGCTGAATGGTGGGTAGCCTTTCTATTTATAGATGTTAAATGATGCCCCGAAAATTTAGGGTTTTGGGGAGCCACTAAAACTCTCTTGAACCGCACACCAAATTTGTGCTTATCATTAATTGAGCCTGTATTAAGGCTATTTAAAGATGCAATCAATTATGTAAAGCGTGCCTTAGCTCAACACCCCCTCTCAGACCCAAAACTAAGGCCCGAAAGGAAAATCCTGCAATGTTTACTCCAAGTTGTCCCATCCCAAAGCAGCCACGGCATCGAACAAAGGGGTGCACGTCAGCTTTCCAATGGCCTACCAAGACTACAAAGGCAATGGTTATCTTACAAAACGAGTCTAAGTAGCCACCCCGAAGAGGACGGCATCGGAAAAAGGATACTCGTCGGCTGGGCAGTGGCCTACCAAGCCCTACAAAGACGAATGGAACCATATTGAATTTTTCCTTTTGTTTGTTTGTTTGGGTGGGAAGTTAACTTTAGGAGTGGTGGCCGACTAAGTAGCAATGACCCAAAAGATGAAAGTTGAGATGGTACACCCAACACATCACAAAATAGTACAAGCATGCCCAACCACTTGAGGGTATCGATGATGAGGGGAAGGTGATGAAGTATCATGTGAAGAATGATGGTGGTGTAATCCACTAGTGGAAACAGCTAAGGATCCGTCCAGTGGTGCTTTGCACAATGGGATACATAGTATGCTACATGTTAAAAAATGCTCGTGCAACAAGCACCGCTTGGACATTGTCCCTTTCTTGTGGGGAAATTGTTCACTTGCCGCACCCTAGTACAGATGATGAAATCATGCAATGCATAGGGAAAGATACAAGAGGAGGGAAAACCGATGTCGAAGACAAGTGTTGAAACCTATAGAATACCAAGAAGGAAAAAAACCCCTACTCAACTTGGATGTCAATACAGAAGAAAAAAGAGGAGACTGAGAATGTCAGCCTTCATGTGGTGTTAAGAACCATGTGGATAAAAATGATGAAGCATCCCTACTAGAAGAGCAAGGATAGAAGACACAGCCATGGCAGCATCAAGAGAGATGTTGCGTGACCTACCGCAAAAGGGGAAACCTCCATGCTGATAGAAGAGCAAAACTCCCAGTAGATGAAACCATGAAAGAAACGATGTGCATCTCCTATTTCCTGCTCAGGAAGGACTGGTGTAAGCCTGTATATTCTGGGTCGAACTTCAGAACAAGGGACCACAATCTCAGTACACGGAACCATTTCTTCCCCCTTTTTGGCATCCGAGTCAGGCCCCAAAGCCTCCACCGCCTAATTGATAAAAGTGGTGTTCAATTCAGACATGACTACTGTAGTAGCAAAGTACACAGGTTATGTTTGCCAAACCATCTGACTGATCTCTGATCTGTGATCTGATCTGAGATCTGCTCTGTTCTACTCCGAAATCTGCTCTCCTCTGCTCTGCAATCTGCAATTTGTGCTCTGCTCTGCTCCTCTGTTCTGATCTGAAATCTGCTCCTGCAGTCTATCTGATCTGAAATCTGAAATCTGCTCTGAAACTTCACTCCACTCCACTCTTCTCTCTCTCTCTCTCTCTCTCTCTCTCTCTCTCTCTCACACACACATTCTTCGCTTTGGAGACAGAGAGAAAAAAAAGGCCTTCCTCTCCAAGAGGAGAGCCCTCAAAGGTGAGAAGATTTATTTGGATGAGGACCTTACCCCAGCACAAACAGCGCATCGCAGAGAACGCATGCCCGAGGTATTGGAGGCTCGCAAAGAGGGAAAGTGGGCTGTTTATAGGGATGATGGACAAGTCATCATCACTGGCAAAAGGACTTCATGACGGTTCGAGGCATATGAGACACTTCAGATGTCAATATGGAACTGTAATAGAGCCCTATGCTTGGATGCTGGTTACTTTGAAGATAGCTTCCGAAACATAGATATAGCAATGTACACAGAAACACACCAATGTAAAGGTAGCCGACTACCAGACGTGCGGGGATACAGGTGGGAAAATGCATTTTGGCCAGCAGCTAGAAAACTAGGAAGCACTAAGGGTTCTGGAGGTGTGGCCATACTATACCGGGAAGACCTCAAAGGGATAGTGCAAGTAATGAAAAGAGATGATGATGCACGGTATTTATGGATTAGGATACATGCAAGAAGACCACGGGATATATTCGTCGCAATATGCTACTATCCTCCTACCAATTCTACTTATGCCACACGAGATGGATCTCCCTTTGATGTACTTTATGAGGATATCATGAGATATGCTAGCATTGGGGACATATTATTAGTAGGAGATTTCAATGCACGAACTGGAGATAGACAAAGTGACTTTTATATGCATGATAATGCCATGTTCAAAGAGATCGACATAGATGAAATAGGCCTATGCAGCAGGAGAGCTCAGGATAAAGAAGTGAGTACCTATGGACACACCTATTGACTTTGGGAAGTGCACATCGACTAGCCATCTTTAATGGTCTACCACAATGGCCAGGATCTGACAATTTGACATGTTGGAATCACAAAGGAGGGGCAAGTATTGTGGACTACTTGATAGGCTCACCAGCACTGATACCAAACATCCAAAACTTTAAGATATCTAAGAGACCAATTGGCATAGCAGCAAACCATGCTATTTTGACACTCATGCTCTCTTGTGTACATATGAAACATGAAATACCATGCCGCCCTAAACATCCCAAATACTACTTTACAAAAGACACCTCACACATCAATAGTGGTTCTCTACAGACCAATTTACATACATTGGACTTGAGTAGATCGTTGGAAGAATGTACAAGGGATTTAGCAGAGGCCATACATGGATCAGCCATGTATGCATTCCCACACACCTTGCCCCAATGTAGACCCACACAATCTACTGCTCCCCAAAATAGCTGGTATGATGATGAGTGTAGAGTCACCCAAGCTCACTTACAGAGGGAAGTGGAGCTAGGCACTCAAACACATCGCCAAGCAAAGGCATTCTTCAAACGCCTTGTGCGGAAGAAGAAACAAGACTACTTAGCGAAAGCAAAAGCAGAGATATATCAACTATTTTTGGGGCGGAATAGCAAGAGCGCATGGAAGATGTTCCATGAAAGACAGCCCCCCATACAGATTACATCACCAGATGCTTGGCTTGACTATGGGAGACAGCTGTATGACCTGCCAGGACAGCCACCTATACAGCCCCCACAAGCTTGTAGGCCAACACAATGGTCTTTCTTCACATGGAAAATGGTTAGGGATCCAATTTATAGATTACAAAATGGAAGGACACAGGATGAAGATGGACTAGTAGTAGAACATTTCTCACATGCTTGTGACATATTAGCACCCATATTAGCACATATGTTCAATAGAGCAATATGTGAAGGTTTCCCTATGAGTTGGTCAGACAATACTATAATTCCGCTATTTAAAAGTAGTGATCCCCTGATTCCTAGCAACTACATTATTATCATGATCGGTCATTCTTTGGCCAAGATATATGGATCTCTATTGGAGCATGAACTCAGTGAGTGGGATGAAATGCAAGGCAAGAGAGCACAAGGACAGGCAG
Source organism: Lygodium microphyllum (assembly GCF_053477565.2). Classification (NCBI taxonomy): domain Eukaryota; kingdom Viridiplantae; phylum Streptophyta; class Polypodiopsida; order Schizaeales; family Lygodiaceae; genus Lygodium; species Lygodium microphyllum. The sequence goes on along the minus strand of NC_141150.1, from coordinate 79,756,911 downwards.
GTTTTAGACGAGGATATATCACGCTGGACCATATTCTCACACTTAGAGCCATTATTGAGGAGGGTTGAGCCCGAGACGAGAGAATCTATTGTTGCTTTGTAGACTTTCGCAAAGCTTTAGATACAGTACCTTGTACACGCATCATGCATAGATTGCAGGACATTGGAGTACAAAAGGGTATATGATGGGGTGTCTATGCATTATATGAGGCAGTGACAAGTCATGTACGAGCACCTGGGGGGCTATCAGAGAGGATTGACAGTACCATAGGAGTGAAACAAGGATGTCCACTTTCACCCACATTGTTTGGTCTATATATAGATAAAGTGTCTGATTACATAGACCAAGGAGGAGGAGTTGAAGCCAACCTGGCAAGGGTGTTGATATCGATATTACTGTATGCAGATGATATTGTTCTCATTTCAGATTCACCGGAGGGATTGCAGTGCCATCTAGATGCTTTATACATCTTCTGTAGAGATAAAGAACTCATTGTGAACCTTGGAAAGACCGAAACCATGGTTTTCAATACTTCAGCAGCATGGGTGACTAGATCTATGTACCAGTTCACATTTGGGAGAGACATACTGGAACATGTGAGGAAATAGGTCTATTTGGGAGTCACCTTCTCTGGCCCACATCTTTCGTTGAGAGAGGCATCAGAGGCACGTCTGGCATGTGGATATGCAACACTAGGGGCACTCGAGAGTCAATGTGCTCACATACAGTTCCAAGAGCCCCGCACCAAACTCTGGTTGTTTGACACCCTAGTCACACCTACATTACTATATGGAGTAGAGGTATGGGGTTGCAACTTGTACCACAAGCGTCTTAGCCCACTCACTGATCAGATTGGAGTAGAGAGAGATTATTATGATGGTTGGGATAGCATGGAAAGGCCATTGATCATAATGATAGCACGCATGATTAGAAGCAAGCCCTCCACCCCACATCCCATTGTCAAAGCAGAGATAGGGGCAACACGTATAGTTACGGAGGCACTTTTCAGGGTAGTGACCTTTTGGCACAGACTATGGAAACTTCCACGCCATAGATACTCTAGATTGGCACTAACCTCATCTAGACAACTAGCAGCAGGAGGTGAGAAGAATTGTTGGTTTTCACAGATGGCTATTTGGATGAGCCTACATGGTTTGGATATCGATCGTCTTCCACCTTTGGATTATAGTCTTGACTGCCCTACACTTTCTCTCAGCCAATCAGAGTTGAAACCAAGTGATCAGAGCTGATATCTTGTGTAACCAGTCTTCCTTCCGTGGATGGGTGGTAAATTCCTAATTACAACTAAATTATAGTAGCATAAAATTAATGCAAATCTAAAAATACAAATTTACCTACTGATCTTGGACAATGCACATCCAATTGGTCTCAAAATTGGCGTCCCTTTCGATATTTCTTTAACTTTATTGAAGAAGAAGTTGATTTACAATGGGATTCTCCCAATCCCTTTCGGTATTCCAACTCCCCTTGCTGTGATAAATCACCAGCAAGTCTTTAATCCGATTTGCCCCTTGATTCGGGCAATCAATTGGCCTTCACCCACTTCATAGACGATGGAAATGCCCCAAATTCAAAGGCTAGCTAGTCCTCCATTTGAATTTAGCTGAAATTCACCTTTGGCCTTGTTGAATCCAAGTCTTGGAGCTTACAATTTCCGGCACACTTCCCAAGGCTACTGCTAAACCCTAACTTCTGCTGTAAATTAGGGTTTACAGCAAATAAATTTGCAATTCCTCAACCTTAAAGGATCCAAATGCTGAGATCTTCGGAGCAAAGCTGTGAAATGGCTGGGAGATGAGAGAGAAAGCTGTAGAGAAAATTCAGAGTTTTGTCGCGAAGAATGACTGAAAATCAGTCAAATGCAGCTGTTGCCTGCCACGATAACTTGTAGATGCAAAGAACAGAAGAAAATCAGTCATTTACTACTGCTGCCTTGTCTCAATAGCTTGTAGATGCTGTCACTTGCTGTTGATTGGTCTTCTCCTACCCTTAACTACCTCAAAAGATTCTCCAATGGCTGCAAATTAGACCAGCAGCATCTCCTCCCTCTCTCTTGCACGTTGAATACACTAAAAATGCCTCTCCAGTCTCTAAAGACGTTTTTCAATCTTGCATGGCCAATTTTTCCAAGTGGCAACCTTCTCAAATGGTTTTTCTAGCATTATCCATAACTATATATTAATTTTCAGTCTTTAAATACTGAAAATTAATCTAATAATTATTTCGAAGCCATGAAAAATAATCTAACTGGCCAATAATTAAATTGGCTAGGCAACTTGCATTTCCGAGTGTCTCTGCGCCATCTTTAACCATCAGATTGGCGTTAGGTACCATTAAACTGTCAGAAGTGGTGCAGCAATGGAAGCGTAAAGAATATGCTGAAATAAATGAACACAGTAGACAGATGAGAACTCAGATGTATGCTCGGGAAATGGAATCCATATCGAACACGAGACAGCAGCATACAACGGTGAGTCACTGGCTGCGTGGGCTCCTCAGCACTGGCTCCTCTCTCCCAGAAGGATCTCCACTGATGGCTGAAGCACTGAAGACTGTGGAGGAGGAGCCCTATAAATAGCCACAAAAGTGGGGAGCATAAAATGCAGGTCGGCCAGCATTTAATGCTGGTCGGCCAGCAACAAATGCTAAATAATACATCATAAATGGCCACTAAAATGTGCCATAAAATACTGCATAAAATGCCCAGCCTCTAACACAGACTCACACCATGAGCTGACTAATATCTGCTAACACCCTCTCTCAGATCATGTGTGATCGGATACAATGAAATAGTACAATGATGGAGAATCATAAACTAAACAACAAAGAAACACCAGAAGGACCATGGATGTCCAAGCGGTGAGTGGCCAGCCCACCACCAAGATGCCTCGGAGAGTATCTGATGTCGATGTCGATCATACCAACAACACCTGAAAATAGAGAAGACTCATAGCAGCTCTCTGTGTAATGTCACCTATGTCACTCAGGACATACAAAGCCAATCTTGCCAAACATGTCTCTGAACATGTGACCATGGATTCCCCGCCTTTGGCCAAACCACCAAAGTGTCCCCTCATGTGAGCTCCAGACGAAAGCCTCTCGCTCTCTGTCAAGAAGAACAGCTCATCATGAACCCAGAAATCAACTCCAGTCTCTAGGATTTCACTGCCAGATACCGTCGATGCGTCAGGGACATCCCTCTCTGGATCCTGTGCATCTATATCAAAATATAGATGAGGCACTGCAGCCCCACCAACACCCGCTCACACTCCCTCTCTGGCACAAGAGAGTCATGAGGGATGACCTCATCACCACCACTAGAAAGCAGCCGAGGAAGGGGCAACCAAGCCCTTCCCGCGATCCGAAGAAGAGGATCCCTTCTGCGCCTTGGACTTCTCCTTGGTCGGAGGATCGGAGTCGGAGTCTGATGAAGGAGAGGACTCATCGGTAGAGTCAGCATCCCGCTTCGTCTTCTGCTCCTTCTTCCTGGAAGCCGCTAACTTCTTACAGTCCTTCCGCAAATGTCCCTTCTTGCCACAGTGGTAACACTGGGCCTTCGACTTCTTCTTCCCGTCACCCCTCTCTGAAGCTACATAAGCCTCACCTCCATAATGTGCCGGAAGCCGCCCCTGTAATCTCAAGGATGCCTCATGCTCAAGAAGCATCGAGGTCATATGTGTAAAACTGACAGGAGTCGATGATGTCTGCGCCCGCAAAGCATTGGCCACTCCATCAAACTCCGGGGGGAGCTTGTAGAGGACCGTCCCGACAAGATGCACCTCGGGAAGAGCAGATTGCATGTGCCGAAGCTGGTCCTGTACCTGCGTAACACGAAGAAGAAAAGACTGAATAGTATCTTTCGGCTCAAACTTCATCTGCTAGAGCTGGCCATAAAGTGTGACGGCCCGCATGGTGGAAGGTGCCTCGTACATCTGCTGCAACTTCTGCCATACTTCAGGAGATGTCCTACAGGAGGTAACCGCCGGTAAGACCGCTTTAGAAATACACCGAAGCAACGCCGAGTAAGCACGGGCATCGTCCGAGTCCCATGTGAGCACCGCTTCCTCATGGTTGTCCTCATCAAAGTCTTCAGGAAGAGGAAAAGGACGGAGAGGTCGAGCAAGAGCTCCACAGACGATGTACCATAGCCGCTTCTGCACAAACCAAGCTTTCATGACAGCACTCCATGTGAGATAATCAGGTCCCTGTAACTTATCTTCACTTGAGGTGCACGGAGGGGCCATCTGGAGGAGGTAGAAAAGAGAAGTAGAAGAAAAGAGGGTCGTTGGGAGAGTGAGCACAGCCAAAACGCAACCAAAAACACCAAAAAATAGTGAGTTCACATGCAATATAATCCAAAGGCTGACCAAAATAAGCCAAAAGCTGCTGCACAAAGTGAAAAAATCAGTCAAAAACTGCCAAAAACAGCAAAAACGGCCTGAATAATCAGAAAAACAGACAAA